>NC_057807.1:141633875-141846492 GCF_018294505.1 Triticum aestivum
GGCGGCGGCGGCTGCGGTGGCGCGCGGCTGCTGCTGCTGCTGCTTGGGGCGGCGACTGCTGGTTGTGGGGAGGAGGGTGGGTGCTGGGGTATTTATAGGAGGGGGGTGTTGTTTGGGGGAGGGGGCAAGCAAAGGCAGTGGCGGCGGCGCTGAGTCTGAGTCGGACTCGGCTGGCGGCAGCGGTGCTGCGCACGCGCGGGAGGGGCGGGGCGCTGGGCCGGCTGGCTGGGCTCTTGGCCCAGTCGGGCGCTGCGTATATATATTTTTTTTAAAAATAACGCGCGCAGAAAACGAATAAAATAAAACCTAAACGAACTCCAAAAATTACAAAGTAAATTTTCCCCGACTCCTAAAAATGAGTCGAACAAAATGAACTTTTACTCGGGGCCAAAAATGCAATTTTTGAAAACACGCATTTTTCCCTAAGGCAAATAAACTCCGAGAAAAATCCAGAATTTGATTTATTTATTAAATCTTCATTTTTCCTAATTTTTGGGAAAGTCATATTATTCCCTCTCATATTTTTGATATTGGAAAATTATTTGAAGATGAAATAAATAAAATCAAATGATCCTCTTTTCATAATTCGAGGAAACTCAAATATGAAAATTTCGAAATCTCCAACTCTTTCCGAGGGTCCTTGAGTTGCGTGAAATTTCTAGGATCGGCAAATGCAAGAAAATATGTAATGCGTGATGATTTAATGTATAACATTCCAAATTGAAAATTTGGGATGTTAGAGAACAATTACCTTAGAATCAACAATGTAAGATCTGAATTTATCACAAGCAAACACCACTGCTAAGAATTCTTTTTCAGTAGTAGCATAGTTTCGTTCAGCACTGTCTAGAGTTTTGCTAGCATAATGAATAACATTCAGTTTCTTATATCCTCTTTATCCTAGAAGAGCACCAACAACATAATCACTAGGATCACACATAATCGCAAAAGGCAAGTTCCAATCAGGTGGTTGAACAACATGTGCGGTAAATAATGCTTTCTTTAGTATTTCAAAGACTTCCAAACAATCATCATCAAACACAAAGGGAATATCCTTTTGCAAAAGATTCGTAAGAGGTCTAGAAATTTTAGAGAAGTCTTTGATAAACCTCCTATAGAAACCAGCATGACCAAGGAAACTAGGAATACCTTTCATATCTTTAGGACATGGCATTTTCTCAATTGCATCAACCTTGGCTTTATCCACCTCAATGCCTCTTTCAGAAATTTTATGGCCCAAGACAATACCTTTGTTAACCATAAAGTGGCACTTCTCCCAATTCAAGATGAGATTTGTTTGTTCACATCTCTGCAAGACTCAATCAAGATTGCTTAAACAATCATCAAAAGACTTCCCATAAACAGAAAAGTCATCCACTAAAACCTCAACAATCTTTTCACAAAAATCAGAGAATATAGCAGTCATACATCTTTGAAAGGTAGCAGGTGCATTACATAAACCAAAAGGCATATGTCAATAAGCAAAGGTTCTAAAGGGACAAGTAAACATGGTCTTTTCTTGATCAGGTTGTAAAATAGGTATTTGTGAATAACCAGAATATCCATCAAGGAAGCAAAAATGTGTTTGCTTGGATAATCTTTCTAACATTTGATCAATAAAAGGCAGAGGGTAAAGATCTTTTCTAGTTGCTTTATTTAATTTTTTATAATCAATAACCATTCTATAGCCTGTGACAATTCTTTGTGGAATAAGCTCATTCTTATCATTAGGAACAACAGTAATACCTCCTTTCTTAGGGACACAATGAACAGGACTTACCCATCTACTGTCATCAATAGGATAGATTATAGATGCTTCGAGAAATTCAGTATTTACATTCTTACCACTTTTTTCATCTTCGGATTTAACCAACATTGATGATCAACAACGGGCTTAGCATCAGGTTCCATATTAATCTTATGCTGACATAGAGTGGGACTAATGCCCTTAAGATCATCAAGAGTATATCCAATAGCAGCTCTGTGCTCCCTTAGAACTTTCAATAGTCTTTCTTCTTCATGTTCTGAAAGGTTAGCACTAACAATAATATGATATATCTTTTTCTCATCAAGATAAGCAAGCTTCAAAGTGGCTGGCAATTGTTTTAATTCAAACACATGATCACCTTTAGGTGGAGGAGGACCTCTCAGAGTTTCAATTGGCAAATTGTGTTTAAGCAGAGATTGTTGTTCGAAAAAGATTCTATCTATTTCATTTCTTTCACGCATATGCAAATCATTTAATGGTCTAGCAAATATTGTTCCAAAGGATCAGTAGGAGGCACAACAATAGAAGCAAGACCAATAATCTCATCCTTACTAGGCAAATCTTTCTTATGAGGTTGTCTACTAAACTTGGAAAAATTAAATTTATTAGATTCATCACCAAAGCTAACACCGACATTTTGTTTCTCACAATCTATTTTGGCATTAACGGTGTTCAAGAAAGGTCTACCAAAAATAATGGGATAAAAGTCATCTTGTGGGGAGCTAAGAACAAGAAAATCAGTAGGGTATTTTATTTTCCCACACAAGACTTCAACATCTCTAAGAATCCCAATTGGTGATATTGTATCTCTATTAGCAAGTCTAATAGTGACATATATGCCTTCTATTTCAGCAGGTGCTATTTCATCTTTAATTTCTTGATATAAGGAGAAAGAAATAGCACTCACACTAGCACCTAGGTCACATAACCCATGATAACAGTGTTCTCCTATCTTAACTAAGACAACATGCATGCCAACAACTGGTCTATGTTTATCTTTTCCTTCAGGTTTGGCAATTCTAGAAGCTTCATCATAGAAGTAAATAGCATTCCCATCAATATTTTTACTAAGAGATCTTTAACCATAGAAACACTAGGTTCAACTCTGATTTTTTTAGATGGTTTGGGTGTTCTAATATAATTTTTGTTAACCATAGTTGAAGCTTTAGCACGTTCCTTCACCTAACAGGGAAAGGTGGTTTTTCAATATAAGTACTGGGAACAACTGGATCAACATTCTAAATGATAGTTGCTTCTTTAGCTTTTACCGGTTCTTTAATTTCTTCTTTAATAGGTGGATGATATTTAAACCACTTCTCCTTAGGGAGGTAAACATGAGTATCAAAAGATTCACAAAAGGATGCTACTATCTCAGAGTCAAGTCCATATTTAGTGCTAAACTTTTGAAAAGCATCGATGTTCATAAAATATTTAACACAATCAAACTTAGGTTCAATACCTGACTCTTAACCTTCGGTGAGATTCACAAAAGGAAGCAATTATCTCAGAGTCAAGTCCATATTTAGTGCTGAACTTTTGAAAAGCATCGATGTTCATAAAAGATTTAACACAATCAAACTTAGGTTCAATACCTAACTCTTTACCTTCGGTGAGTTCCCAATCTACAGAGTTGCATTTAATTCTTTCTAAAATATCTCACCGGAATTCAATAGTTTTCTTCATAAAGGAACTAGTACAAGTATCGAGCATGGATTGATCATTACGAGAAAGCCAAGCATAAAAATTCTGAATAATAATTTCCCTTTAGAGCTCATGATTGGAACATGAATATAACATTGAATTAAGCCTCCAACAAGCTAGAGTGATACTTTCTCCTTCATGAGGCCATAAATTATATATATAATTCCGATCACGATGAACTAGATGCATGGGATATTTTTTTTGATGAAATTCCAATTTGAAACGGTACCAGTTCCAAGATCCAATATCATCGCATAGCCTATACCATGTCAATGATTTTCCCTTAAAAGATAAAGGGAAAACCTTCTTCTTAGATTCATATCCGGGCAAAACTACAAGCTTAAACAATCCACAAATTTCATCCACATATATCAAGTGCATATCAGGATGTTCGGTTCCATCTCCTACATAAGGATTAGCTAGCAGTTATTCTAACATACCCGAAGGAATTTCATATCAATATTTTCAGTAGGTGAAGTAGCTTGAGGGGCAACTAATTTGGTTCTGGTCGAGGTGAAGATACCCCGAACAAACCCCTCAAAAGATTGTTTTCCATAGTAGCAAGTGACAATAAATTTCAGCACGTAGTAATAATGTTTCCTTACCAATTTCCACTTACCAAGTGCGCTTCACTCCATGGCAACGGCGCCAGAAAATATCCTTGATGACCTACAAGTACATGGGGTCAATTATATCCTTTTAGATAAGTAAGAGTGTGGAACCCAACAAGGATCCGAAGGAAATGACAAGTGGTTTTGAGCAAGGTAATGTCTGCAAGTGCTAAAATTGTAAGTAGCGGAGTAGTTTGATAGCGAGATAATTTGTAACGAGCAAGTAACGATAGTAGCAAGAAAAGTGCAGCAAGGTAGCCCAATCCTTTTGAGGCAAAGGACAAGCCAAAATGGTCTCTTATGATAAGGAAAGTGTTCTTGAGGGTACACGGGAATTTCATCTAGTCACTTTCATCATGTTGGGTTAATTCGTGTTCGGTACTTTGATAATTTGAGATGTGGGTGGACCGGTGCTTAGGTGTTGTTCTTACTTGAACAAACCTCCTACTTATGATTGACCCTCTCGCAAGCATCGGCAACTACGAGAAAAGTATTAAGAATAAATTCTAACCATAGCATTAAACTTTTGGATCCAGTAGGTCCCTTACAGAATAGTGCATAAACTGGGGTTTAAGCTTCTGTCACTCTCACAACCCACCATCTAATAACTACTCCACAATGCATTCCCTTAGGCCCAAACATGGTGAAGTGTCATGTATTTGACGTTCACATGACACCACTAAGAGAATGACAACATACATATCATCAAAATATCGAACACATATCAAGTTCACATGATTACTTGCAACATGATTTCTCTCGTGACCTCAAGAACGAAAGTAAATAATCACAAATGATAAACATGCTCAAGATCAGAGGGGTATTAAATAGCATAATGGATCTGAACATATAATCTTCCTCGAAATAAACCATATAGTAATCAACTACAAGATGTAATCAACACTACTAGTCACCCACAAGCACCAATCTATAGTTTTGGTACAAATATTGAACACAAGAGATGAACTAGGGTTTGAGAGCAGTTGGTGTTGTGAAGATGTTGATGAATAGCCCTCCCCAAGATGGGAGAGTTGTTGGTGATGATGATGACGATGATTTCCCCCTCCGGGAGGGAAGTTCCCCCGGCGGAATGCTCCACCGGAGGGCAAAAGTGCTCCTATCAAAGTTCATCCTCGAGGCGGTGACGCTTCACCCCGAAAGTCCTCCTCTAATTTTTTTCTAGGTCAAAATGACTTATATACTAGAAGATGGGCACCAGAGGTGGGCTGAGGAGGGCAGCACCCACCAGGGCACGCCTGGGCCTCCTGGCGCGCCCAGGTGGGTTGTGCCCACCTGGTGCCCCCTCTGGTACTTATTTGCTCCAATACTTATTAAATATTCCATAAAAATCCTCAGGAAGTTTTAGCTCATTTGGAGTTGTGCAGAATATGTAGCTTGATGTAGCTTTTTCAGGTCCAGATTTCCAGCTGCCAGAATTCTCCCCCTTGGTGCATACCTTGCATATTATGAGAGAAAAGGCATTAGAATTACTCCAAAAAGCTTTATTATACAATAAAACAACATAAATAACAGTAGGAAAACATGATGCAAAATGGACGTATCAGTCCCCAACACACCAAATACAATGGTAATTTGTATAGGTGCACTAGTTCGGCCAAGAGATGGTAATACAAGAGTAGTAATGATAGTAGATATTGATTTTTGTAATAGGAACAATAATAAACAATAAGGTAGCAAGTAACAAAAGTGAGCACAAACGATATCGCAATGCTTGAAAACAAGGCCTAGGGTTCGTACTTTTGCTAGTGCAATCTCTCAACAATGCTAATATAATTGGATCATATAACCATCCCTGAACATGCGACGAAGAATCACTCCAAAGTTCTTTTCTAGCGGAGAACATAGGAAGAAATTGTTTGTAGGGTACGAAACCACCTCAAAGTTATCCTTTCCGATCGATTTATCTAAGAGTTCATACTAAAATAACACCAAGTTATCCTTTTCGATCGATCTATCCAAGAGTTCGTACTAAAATGCACTACTATAGGATGCTGCTAACGCGACACGACAATTGGAGACCCTTCGAGGAAACTGTGTGTGATGCATTAATTGCAAATGATGGTGTAAGAAGCCCGTCAAAAATGAGATGAATTGTTTGCGACTGCGTAGACATCAAACACGATTCAGACCAGAGATGCGTCTGCGATGTCTGGCATACGGTTAATCCATATGAACTGTTTGTGATGATCCAAAACAACAAAATTTGTCAGCCAGATGAGGGTGTGTGTGATATACAACATACAGTTCACTAGGATGAACTGTGTGTGATTAGGCAACACAATAGGAATGGTCAACCAGATCAAGGTGTGTGCAATGGAGGGCATACAGTTCAGTCGGATGAACTGTTTTAGATGAGCCAAGATAACAGAAATAGTTCAACTGAACAAGAAGTGCGTGATACGCGGCAAATAGGTCCATAATTAGAAATGTGTGTGAAGACAAATAATAACATAGACATTTGGTGCTAATAAGCCGTGTGATCTGCTCTATCTACAAAATAACGACATATATATATATAACTACGATAAACATCCAATTACATAAGTGACTATACAGATCATTCATACACACCTCAATAAAGAATTGCATGCATTCTAAACTCGGAGAAATGATTGTCTAGTCATCTACTTCTTTTCATGCTCCTGCCACTGCTCTATGGCTCGGTCCCCGGTCTGGGGCAGGACGAAGACACTTCCTCATGTGAATGATCCGCATGTAGATCTTGTAGTTTGTGTATGCGTCCTTGGCCATGTACTTGACATGCTCTTCATCCAGCCTCTAATGCCAGGCATTGTGCCGGGCGTTCTTGTCCTTCTTGCTCTCATCCTTCATCTTCATGTAGTAGGGGTCCATGATGGCCGAGGCGAGGTCAACCAGGGAGTTCTATCTATTGTTGGTGCTGCCCCACACCTTGTAGTGGTCATGGATGTTGACAAGATTCTGGTAGGTCAAGCCCGAATCCTTGAGCCCTTTTAGATCATTGGTGGTGTCCACCGTAGCGAAACTATAGTCGGTCCTGTTGATAAACCTGGAGAAATGCTTGCAAGGACTTGTGGCCAGGTGGTAGTGGTAGACGAGGGAGTCATGTCGCATGTACAACTAGGCGACGACAACCTTCTGATCTTGCCCGGCATGACTGCTAGTGAACTCGAGGTCGAAGCCGACTAATTGGTACTTGTCCTGAGCAAGCAACTGCTCCATAGTTTGGATGGAGCTCTCCACCGAGACCGGCTTGTTTGTGTACACCACCGAGAAGTCCTTCCCCTCACGTGGGTGTCCACTACGTGATGCATGGTGAACTGCCCCCTGTTGTCATCGTCAGCCACTGTGAGTGCCATTGGAGCCATGGGGAGCACCATTGGAACCGTTGGATGTCCTCTTTGTATGTGTCATCGTGGGTGTTCTTATTGTGTCGTGTGGCGCAAGAGATCAAGGTAAATTGCCGCGGGAAGAAATGGGGGCCGGGCGTCCTGGATTCTCGGTGCGTCCGCATGGCAGTTTTTGCAGCGGGTAACTGCATGTAGGTGCCACGCCCGGTGCAACCGCATGCATAATGGCAGCATGAATGTACGTGATCGTGCGCCAGCCCCAAACACTAGCAGCGCACATGGAGGGACGAGGGCAGAGTGCACAGAGGGACGTGAGAGCACAGCACGCGGCGGGACGCGAGCAGAGCACTCCACGGCCGCCTCAATCGGGAGCAACCACACACATAGAGCAGTTGAACATCAAGGAATGGTCGTCTACAAGCCGGCCGACAGTTGCGATGCTGCGTATAGAGCGGCGGTGTGCTACTACCCTGTCTTGGTCTATTAGTCCACTTTATATACTGTGCCATATTTTGACCTTACATTTAACTAACAAAATGTTAATGCATGTTATAAAAATTATATAATTAGAAACTATGTTCATATACGAATACAATGATATAATCTTGGGCGACATGCATTCGTATTTTATTTGTTAAATATCTAGTCAAAATTTGGCACAAAAATACAAAAATGACTTATAAACCAGGACGAGGCTAGTAGGTAATTAAATCGCAAACATTTTTTTATTAACCATATGTGTATGTGTCCTTTCGTCCTCCTCTCGGAAGTCTTGTCACACCGCTGTTGTAGACAGCTTCGAGCGCAAGCTTGAGCAGCACGCGGGGGCATTATTTTGGGCAAATTGTGGCTCGAAGTGGCACAAATGGATCGTCGGTGAGCCTGTTCCCACGCAACCGTGCAGGTTCCCGGGCAAGCTTCCCACCGGACTCGGTGAAATCCCCAAAAATCCCAATGCTTACCGACCTGCTATATAAACCCTCACAGCAGGCGAGTCCTACGTCGCATTTTCCCTTACCTCCATGTAGCTTATCTCCTCTGCTTCTCCCACAATCGCCAAATGGCACCGGTCTGTCGTCATCGCTTGGCCAATCCACCGTCATCAGAGGACAGCTCCAGCTAGGAGGCTACACCATGGCGGCGGCGCAGTCCCCAGCGTAGTCTAGTGCGCATGGCGTCCCTGCTGGGTGTGCGCGAAACACCCACCACACGCTCTGCCGCCGCTGCCCATCGGCAGCTGTTGCCGGCCACCGTTGCCACCACCCCACCATCTGCTCCCATGGACGCCACACCACCGTCGAAAGCCAGGGACATCGCCTGCTCCGCCACCATGGCCTGAAGGCGGGAGGTTGCCGTCGTGGCCACCACCCCACTGTCGGCCACCATGGACATCACCCACTTCGCTACCGCGGCCCGAAGGCGGGAGGTGGCACTCGTGGTCGCCACCCCATTGTCGACGGCCGTGACCATCAGCCCACCGTTGACCGTTGGGGTCATCACCCGCTCTGCCACCACCGCCAGAAGGCGGGAGGTGGAGGTGGAGGCCCGCACGTGCGTCAGCGACCTTTCGCGCTGCATCGAGTTCTTGCGGGAGGAGGAGGAGCACCTCGTCGGGCATGCAAAGAGCCTTACCACCGCTGTGGCTGCAGCACCCGCCACCGTAGAAGCGTGTAATGCAGGGATCTATGAGGAGTCCCGCCGCTTCGAGAAGGGTCTTCTGGAGCGGCAGAGGGCGTTCGAGGTGTGTCGCTGAAGGTGCAGCAGCGACAGGCACCGTATTGTAGTTGTTCAGCTCATCGGTAGGCTCCTCCTCCTCTGCCTCTTACTGAGCACGCTCGGCAGAAGAGAGGCCGCTTGAAGTATTACAAAGCTCCTCCCTAGCAGTACTAGTATTTAGGGGCTATTTTGTTCAGTTCATTTGACTGTAGATGTGGTTGAACTGTACAACGTACTTAGAATTAGCTTGTATATATAGTTGAACTAGCTATTTCAGTACGTGGTTGGCAACAATTGGGGAAATGTTTGGTCAGTCCAGCTATCGAGTTGAACTGTTTGTATAAAGAACGACTGCTTAATCTATGAATGAAATCTATGCTTAATTACTGAGTTTTAGTTGCGAAAATTAGATAGTTCTAGTGATTTTTAGCTACAAAGTTTGCCAAATGGCGGTGTTACAAGGTTGACAAAGAGCAATGTTATTAGATCAACAAATGTCAATCTTTCCAGGTTGACAAATGGCTATATACCCAATATGACAGATGCAAATCTTACCAAATTGTCTGTACATGGTTGCACACGGGTCATCTGAAAAAACTGTTTGCGTTGAAGGGATGTACAAATCCTGCGTGCCAAATTTTCTCTTGGCTTAGGGGCGAAGGAACCATAGCTCTCGCTTTGCATATCGTATACAATTTGAACTATTTGCAATGAAGGGATGCAGAAATCCTGCATGGAAATTTTTCCCTTGGATTACTGGGGAAGACTGTAGCTCTCGCTTTGCATACGAGTGTTCTATCTAAAACGTTTGCGATGAAGAGCTCCACAAATCCTGCTCGGCACATTTTCCCTTGGCTTACGGGGGAAGCTGTCGGTTTGCATATGAGTGTTCTATCTTAAGCGTTGCATTGATTGTTTTAAATTTAAACCCATTGACGTTTTAAAAAAAATTGTTTGATAAGTCTGTACATTCATAGAGAAGAACCCAAGTTTGCTCAAACCATATGTTTCATTCAGTCACACTTCAACTTTATATTCATACGATCAAGATACAATATTAAACCAAAAATAATAATTTCGGCGGTGGGGGAGACGGTGTGCCGTGCCAGCGTTGTCGTTGTTGTCCTCCGGGACGCCGTCATTGAAGTCTTCAAGGCAGCATAAAATGTTCTTCACTTGGAAATCAAACATCCTATCATCACGCGATCGACAAGCAGGGCACTGGAGGACGACAACTCGCGGTGCTACGAGGTAGTGGTCGTCGAAGGTGTTCCATGACGTTGAGGGGGGGGGGTGCGCACAGGCACAGGCATGGCGGATGCAGGCAAACACACGGGGACCAGCATCACGATGGGTGCAAGGGCGCGCACGGGCACATGCACGGGCGCTGGCGCTAGCATGTACATGAGCTCGCGCGGGTCCGTGGTGACCTAGCTGATGCCCGCAGCTTCCAGCTCTGTGATAGTGCTCGGCGACCAGCCCGTCAATGCTACGAGGATGGTCACTGGCGCGGGTGATAACCCACATGTATAGGGGATCGCAACAATTTTCGAGGGTAGAGTATTCAATCCAAATTTATTGATTCGACACAAGGGGAGCCAAAGAATATTCTCAAGTATTAGTAGTTGAGTTGTCAATTCAGCCACACCTGGCTAACTTAGTATCTGCAGCAAAATATTTAGTAGCAAAGTAGTATTGAAGTAACGGTAACGGTAGCAAAAGCAAGAGTAGTAGTTTTGTAGTAATTGTAACAGCAGCAATAGTAGAGTAACTAAGCAAAGAGCAATATGTGAAAAGCTCGTAGGCATTGGATCAGTGATGGATAATTATGTCGGATGCGATTCCTCATGTAAGGGTTATAACATAGGGTGACATAGAACTAGCTCCAGTTCATCAATGTAATGTAGGCATGTATTTTGAATATATTCATACATGCTTATGGAAAAGAACTTGCATGACATCTTTTGTCCTATCCTCCCATGGCAGCGGGGTCCTAATGGAAACTAAGGGATATTAAGGCCTCCTTTTAATAGAGTACCGGACCTAAGCATTAACACATAGTGAATACATGAACTCCTCAAACTACGGTCATCACCGGTAAGTATCCCGATTATTGTCACTTCGGGGTTAACGGATCATAACACATGGTGACTATAGACTTGCAAGATAGGATCAAGAACTCACATATATTCATGAAAACATAATAGGTTCAGATCTGAAATCATGGCACTCGGGCCCTAGTGACAAGCATTAAGCATAGCAAAGTCATAGCAACATCAATCTCAGAACATAGTGGATACTAGGGATCAAACTCTAACAAAACTAACTTGATTACATGGTAAATCTCATCCAACCCATCACCGTCCAGCAAGCCTACAATGGAATTACTCACGCACGGCGGTAAGCATCATGAAATTGGTGATGGAGGATGGTTGATGATGACGATGGCGACGAATCCCCCTCTCTGGAGCCCCGAACGGACTCCAGATCAGCCCTCCCAAGAGAGTTTAGGGCTTGGCGGCGGCACCGTATTGTAAAATGCGATGAATCTTTCTCTTTGATATTTTTCCCCGCGAACGTGAATATATGGAGTTGGAGTAGAGGTCGGTGGAGCTTCAGGGGGCCCACGAGGCAGGGGGCGCGCCCTAGGGGGCGCCCCACCCTTGTGGACAGGGTGTGGGCCCCCTGATGTTGATTCTTTCGCCAATATTTTTTATTAATTCCAAAAAGTTGCTCCGTGGATTTTCAGGTCATTTCGAGAACTTTTATTTCTGCACAAAAATAACACGATGGCAGTTCTGCTGAAAACAGCGTCAGTCCGGGTTAGTTACATCACATCATGCAAGTTAGAGTGCAAAACAAGGGCAAAAGTGTTTGGAAAAGTAGATACAACGGAGACGTATCAACTCCCCCAAGCTTAAAACTTTGCTTGTCCTCAAGCAATTCAGTTGAGAAACTGAAAGTGATAAAGAAAAACTTTTACAAACTCTGTTTGCTCTTGTTGTTGCAAATATGTAAAGCCATCATTAAGGTTTTCAGCAAAGATTATGAACTAACCATATTCACAATAGCACTTAGGTCTCATGTTTACTCATATCAATGGCATAATCAACTAGCGAGCAATAATAATAAATGTCGGATGACAACACTTTCTCAAAACAATCATAACATGATATAACAAGATGGTATCTCGCTAGCCCTTTCTGAGACCGCAAAACATAAATGCAGAGCACCTTTAAAGATCAAGGACTGACTAAACATTGTAATTCATGGTAAAAGAGATCCAGTCATAGTCATACCCAATATAAATTAATAGTAATGCATGCAAATGACAGCGGTGCTCTCCAGCGGGTGCTTTTTAATAAGAGGGTGATGACTCAACATAAAAGCAAATAGATAGGCCCTTCGCAGAGGGAAGTAGGGATTCGTAGATGTGCCAGAGCTCGGTTTTGAAATAGAGATAAATAACATTTTGAGCGGTATACTTTCACTATCAACATAACAACTGAGAGATCTCGATATCTTCCATGCTACACACATTATAGGTGGTTCCCAAATGGAATGGTAAAGTTTACAATCCCCCACCACCAACAATCATCAATCCATGGCTTGCCCGAAACAACGGTTGCCTCCAACTAACAACAATCCTGGGGGAGTTTTGTTTGCAATTATTTTGATTTGATTTGAGCGTGGGACTGGGCATCTCGGTGACTAGCTATTTTCTCGTGAATGAGGAGCGGAGTCCACTCCTCTTGAGAATAACCCAACTAACATGGAAGATACAGACAGCCCTAGTTGATACATGAGTTGTTCGAGCATACAAAACAAAATTTCATTTGAAGGTTTGGAGTTTGGCACATACAAATTTACTTGGAACGGCAGGTAGATACCGCATATAGGAAGGTATGGTGGACTCATATGGAATAACTTTGGGGTTTATGGAGTTTGGATGCACAAGCAGTATTCCCGCTTAGTACAAGTGAAGGCTAGAAAGAGACTGGAAAGCGACCAACTGGAGAGCAACAATAGTCATGAACATGCATTAAAATTAATCAACACCGACTGCAAGCATGAGTAGGATATAATCCACCATGAACATAAATATCGTGAAGGCTATGTTGATTTTGTTTCAACTACATGCGTGAACATGTGCCAAGTCAAGTCACTTGAATCATTCAAAGGAGGATACCACCCTATCATACCACATCACAACCATTTTAATAGCATGTTGGCATGCAAGGTAAACCATTATAAGCTCCTAGCTAATTAAGCATGACATAAGCAACTATAATCTCTAATTGTCATTGCAAACATGTTTACATAATATGCCGAATCAAGAACGATGAACTAATCATATTTACAAAAACAAGATAGGTCGAGTTCATACCATCTTCTCTCATCTCAATTATTCCATCATATATCGTCATTATTGCCTTTCAGTTGCACGACCGAACGATGTGGATAATAATAATAGTGCACGTGCATTGGACCAAGCTGGAATCTGCAAGCATTCAATTCAAGGGAGAAGACAAGGTAATATGGGCTCTTGGTTAAATCAACAATCATGCATATGAGAGCCACTCAACATTTTCATCATGGTCTTCTCCTCTCACCCCCAAAGAAAAGAAATAAAACTATTTACACGGGAAAGCTCCCAACAAGCAAAAGAAGAACGAGAAATCTTTTTGAGTTTTCTTTTAATTACTACTACAAGCATGGAAAGTAAACTAGCTAAAAGCTACAACTAATTTTTTTGGTTTTTCTTAAGGTTATTCAAACACACAAGAAGAAAGCTAGAAGAAGAAAATAAACTAGCATTGATAGTACAATGAAAAAGTATGAGAACCGACAACTAGAATGAGTGTGTGAACATGAATGTAATGTCGGTGAGAAATACGTACTCCCCCAAGCTTAGGCTTTTGGCATAAGTTGGTCTATGCCCATGGATGGCGTGGTGGATATCCTAAGTTGTAACTGGGGTCGTACTGAGATGCAGCAGCCATTGCCTCATGAGCTGCAGCTTGGAGGCGAGCTGCCTCCGTCCTCCTCTCATACTCGTTTGCCTCCTCCCTGGTGATAACATATCTTCCTTTTGCCTGATAATCAAAGAAGGCAGGAGCAGGGAGAGTAATATGGACAACACGACGTCTGTCAAAGATTAGTTGATACTGGAGGATTTGTTCATTCCTCTCAAAAAAAATGATGGCTAACCATTGCATTATAATCTAAATAAGCGGGAGGCAACCCCCTATCATTTTCATGTGCGGGTATACCAAGATAGTTAGCCACACGGGTTGCATAAATCCCTCCAAACAAGTCTCCATCTAAACCATTGTTATGCAACCTACGTGCAACAATTGCCCCCAAGTTATATTGTTTATCACCTAATACATCACTCTTGAGAACTCTAAGATCCGGAACACACATGTGACAAGCTTCATCTTTAACGTTAATGCATCTGCCTATGAAGAGAGCAAAATAATGTATAGCAGGAAAATGAATGCTCCCTAAGGTAGCTTGTGCTATTTCTATAGATTCTCCCACAGTGATACTACAAGAAAGTCTATATTTTCAGATTTACGAGGTTCATTAACACTACCCCACTTCGGGAGTTTACAACCGGTAGTACAATCTTCTAGGTCCATGGTATATGATTTATCATAAAGATCAAACAGGACATTGTGAGAATTGCGCGAAGATGTAAATTTAAACCTTCTCACAAAGGAATCAGTCAAATGGTAGTATTGAGGGAACTTATCTTGCATGAAGTCCTCAAGATCAGCATTACGCACATATGCATCAAATTCATCCTTGATGCCCGCTTTGACCATAAACTCCTCTGACGGCCATTCACAAGGCCGAACGTAAGCTTCCCTCGGTGGTTCATCGTCCTGCTCACGTATTGTGAGCCTGGGTCCTTGCTTCCTTGAAGAACCACCTTGGTACATTTTCCTAGACATATTTCTTCCTCTGAAAATCTCTGAAATTTTTAGTAACTCAAAATAAAAGTGAACCAAACTCAACAAAATTGATAGCAACTACTCCCACAAGTGCCTAGAGACTATAGCATGCATTAGAACTACTTGGGACCAAATAAAT
The DNA here is from genome assembly GCF_018294505.1 of Triticum aestivum. Lineage (NCBI taxonomy): Eukaryota > Viridiplantae > Streptophyta > Magnoliopsida > Poales > Poaceae > Triticum > Triticum aestivum. The sequence continues at coordinate 141,649,121 of NC_057807.1, forward strand.
TTGACATGCAAGTTCAAGAACAGGGTCACCTAAACAACAAAAATTTGCAATGAATAAAGAAGTAGAACAAAAACTAATTGGACCATTGGAGGAGTCACATACCAAAGAACAATCCCCCAAAGCAGTTTTGTGAATGGAGCTTTGAGCAAGGAGATCGAAAATGGCAGCAAGAAGAGCTAGAACTCGTGCTTGAGCTGGATAGTGATTTTTTGGAAGGAAGAAGAAGTGTGTGGGTGCAGGAATAAGTGGAGGAGTGCCACCATGGGCCCATGAGGCAGGGGGGCGCACCCAGGGGGCTAGGACGCACACCTGACCCTCGTGGCCAAGTGCTTGCTCCCCCTGTTGTGTTTTCAATGCCAGATATTCTCAAATATTCCAGAAAAAATTATATTTAATTTTCAGGGCATTTGGAGAACTTTTATGTTCGGGGTATTTTTTATTGCAAGGATAATTTAGAAAACAGTCAGAAAATACTAATTTTGCTTTGTTAAACCTAAATAACAGAAAGTAAAAGAATGGTGCAGAAGGTTGTGCCTTCTAACTTCATCCATCTCATGATCATCAAAAGGAATCTACTAAAAAGGTTGATCAAGTCTTGTTAACAAACTCATTCCGAATAACATGGGACCGGAGAAATTTCGAATAACACTAGGTTACCTCAACAGGGATATGCACATCCCCAATAATAAGAATATCATATTTCTTCTTGACAGTAGGAAGTGGAAATTCAAAACCTCCAAGAATAATAGTTGGAATTTTTCCAATAGAATTGATGCTATGAACTTGAGGTTTTTTCCTCGGAAAGTGTACCGTATGCTCATTACCATTAACATGAAAAGTGACATTGCCTTTATTGCAATCAATGACAGCCCCTGCAGTATTCAAAAAGGGTCTACCAAGGATAATCGACATACTATCATCCTCGGGAATATCAAGAATGACAAAGTCCGTTAAGATAGTAACGTTTGCAACCACAACAGGCACATCCTCACAAATACCAACAGGTACAGCAGTTGATTTATCGGCCATTTGCAAAGATATTTCAGCAGGTGTGAACTTATTCAATTCAAGTCTACGATATAAAGAGAGAGGCATCACACTAAGACTGACTCCAAGATCACATAAAGCAGTTTTAACATAGTTTCTTTTAATGGAGCATGGTATAGTTGGTACTCCTGGATCTCCAAGTTTCTTAGGTATTCCACCCTTAAAAGTATAATTAGCAACCATGGTGTCGGGGAAGCTGATCCGCAAACACCTATGGGGACCGGCGGACCGAGCCCCTTTCGGTTCGGCAGAGGGCGGAGGTCGCACGAAGAGCGGATCGAGGCAGTGCACACGAGCAGTTTACCCAGCTTCGGAGCTCTCCGAAGAGATAACACTCCTACTGCTGCTTGTTTTGTATATTCAGTGTTCGTGCTCGGGAGCGATGAACGCTACCAGATCGAGCGTGGGAGTGTGCTAGCTTCGAATGAGTCGAACCCTTTCTACGTTGCGCATGGGCCTCCTTTTATATGTTCAAGGGGTCACCGACAGGTGGCAACGTAGGCTAGAGGGGTAAAAATGGAAAAAGAATGTGGTAGGTACAACTACCTCTACTGTAGCCACAGTGTATCCTACCTAACCCTGACGGCAGGGGACAAGGGCATTGAATGCCCGTCGGACTCGCCTAAACAGTGCAAAGAGTGACCGTTAGGAGCGCCACCATTCGCCACAATGGCCTCTTCGTGTCAGCGCCGCTGGCCACCATGCACCGCTGGCTGCACAGCCTTCCGCCACGCGTGCCTAGAAGGGTCCCAGGGCGACACGTTGGCGGATGTGCTGGAGCCTGGGCGCGGAGTGACCGCTTGCCGCGGGCGCTAGCTTGTCGGACCCGGGAGCTTGTCACTCACCGTGCCTTGCCGGGACGCGTGGTGCGCCGCGGCAAGTGTTCTTGAGATGCCTTGGTTGGCCTTCCCGGCAAGCTCCTCTTGCCGGGGCCTTCTCTTCTCATCTTGAATGCTTTGTTCTTGAGTGGCTTCCTGGCAAGCTCCTCTTGCCGGGGTCTTGTCTTCTGAAGAGTCATGGAGGATCTTGGCGGTGACCTGGCGAGCCCTGCCGCGGGGTGCTGCAACTGCCCGTGCACAAGTTCGGGGTACTAGGGTACCTCTACTCTAGTGCACCGAGAGGACCCCCGGGCCTGGGCCACACACGGTGCCAAGCGCGGTTGGGCCAGGCCCAAAACAGGGCACGGGCACACGCGGCCTGGTCGTGCCGTTTCCTACTCCGCATCCAACGCGCCCTCCCCGAACGGCACGCGTTGATTGCGGCATCGTGGGAGAGATCGTGGGGTATTCTTTATTCGGGAAAAGCGCAACGTTCGCTTCCCGCTCTTTATAAGCAGGGGAAACAGGGGCAGTTCCCCCACCTTCGCCATCTTGCTGCTGCAATCCCAGAAATCTCCGCCGCTCCCCTCCGCTTCCAAAGCCGAAAGAGAGCAGCGCTCCGCCCCCGTTGCCGCCGCCACCACCTGCGCCGTCGATCTCTTCCACCGCCTCCACCATGGCTCCGAAAGCCGCAAAGGGGAAGGCCGCGAAGACTGCGGCTGCGAAAGCCGTGAAGTCGACCGAAGCGCAATGGCTCGAGGCGCTGCGGAAGGAGCGGGCTACCTTCCCCCCTGAGCTCACCGCAAAGGAGCTGAGGGATTGGTACTATCTCTTCTGGGCGACGGAGACACGAGCGCATCTGCGCACGAAGGTACTCTCCGCCGTCACTTTGCAAGAAGCTCCAGTTGGCGGGTACCCTTTCTTTGTCGTTTTCTTCTACTGCGGGCTCTGCCCACCCTTCTCTGATTTCTTCTGCGACATAATGAACACCTACGGGTTCCGCCTCCTTGATTTCACCACCAACGCTGTCTTGACCATGGCAGTTTTCGCCCATCTATGCGAAAACTTTGTCGGAATCCACCCCAACGTAGCCCTCTTCCGCCACTTCTTTATGCCTCGTGTCGACAGAGGGGAGACTCTTGCCGGAGGGATAGCTTGGATCTCACGGGCCGGCAAGAAGGAGACCTATCTGGAGGGGGAGCTCCGCAGCAAATGGGATGAGTGGAGAGCAGATTGGTGCTGGGTTGTAGAGGAGAACCCGCAGCCGTTCACCGCCCTGCGCCAAACCCCAGCAGTGTGTGGTAATGACTGGAGCGCTCTGTCTGCGGACGACGACAAGTTGAAGATCGCCACCACCCGGATCTTGCGTCTTAGACTTGCCGGGATGACCGTAGGCGCTGTCGGCGCAGATTACCTTCGCCGCCGCATCGCCCCTCTGCAGGCGAGGGGGAGACCGGCCTGGGAATTTGGAGGCCCGGCAGATATCATGAGGTTGCGCCCGGGCCTCAATTACAATTTCACCATGCTGGAGCTTGACGGGATACTCAAGGAGACATTCAAGCACGACCCACAGCACCCCGAGTGGTTCAGGTTGCCGGCGGGCGTTGTTCCTTTGTGCAATAACTCCTCGCGCGACCGCATCTGCGCGATGATGCCACTGTGCGACTCGCACGGGATCATCCCCACTTGGCAAGAACCTGCCGACGACGTCGTGCAGCAGTTCTTCGACGGCCTAGTGGAAGTGGCGGTAAATGCTGACGAAAAGAAGCTCCTCACCCGCGACACCACCGACCAAGAGATGGAACGCATCGCCACCAGGGCGGAAGAGGCAGCGGCAGCCGCAGCCGCGGGTGAATTTGGGTTCACAGTAGAGGAAGCAGACGCAACGTTGGTGACGAGCCTTGCCGAACGGGAGTGGCCTGAAGACGAAGAAGAGCTCGCCGCGCCTGACGCCGAATCGAGCGAGCCCGCCGAGGGTGCGAGCGGTCCGCCATCTCCGAGCAGCTTGCCGTGAACGCAGCCCCCAGCGCAGCCAAGAAGGCGCCTCCGCAGGGCCGGGGACGCAGCAGGGCGGCAAGTGAGCCAGCAGCCGCAGCGCCGCGCGACGCGCTCCGCCGCGGCAGCAACTGGATCAGGGTCGTCTCAGGCCGCCGCCGCAGTCCCCGCCAAGCGGCCAAGGGATCCCACTCCTCCACCTCGTCACGCCGGGGGTGGGCCGAACTTCGACCTCTCTGCGCTCAGCTCCGACGAGGAGGAAGAAGAAGAGTAAGATTCCCTTGTTGTTCTTGTAGTTCTTCAACTTGCTATTCTTGTCTTGCATCTGATCTGATCCTCCATGGACTCTCCCTTTTCAGGACTCTGGCCCAGAGGGCGGCGAAGAGGGCCAAGGCTCCGGTGGTCACCATCGAGGACGAACCCACTGCGACGGCAGGAGGCGCGCCCGAGATCACCTTGCCGGATCAGGCCACCACTCCGCAGAGCAGCCCCCAGCGCAGCCCCCAGCGTAAGTACATGTTTTACTTTTTGCTTCTGGGCACGCGCGGTCAATCTTTTCCTTTGTTGACATCTGATCGCTGGTTTGTTTGTGCAGGAGCAGAACAACTTTATTAGGAGGGCGTGGTGATCACCTCCGATTCGTCGTCTGCTTCGACTACGCCGCCAAGGGCGGACTCCCCGGTAAGGAAGCGTTCCCCGGCAAGGGAACGATCTCCGGCAAGAGAGGAGTCTCCGGCAAGGGAGGAGTCTCCGGCAAGGGGCGGCACCAGTTAGCCTCCGGTGGTGGAGCCCGCGACAGCGGATCACAGCACAGGTAGTTTTTCTTGCCCTAAACTTCCCTTGTGTTCTTCTGCCGATTTTTCTCTTTGAGTGCTTGTTTGATTTCTTCTTCTTCTCCGGCTGTCAGATCCACCCCCCACGGATCTGATGGAGACCGAGGCGGGCGGCGAGGAGGGTGCACGCGGCAATACTGACGATGCCGCGGCCACCGGAGAAGGAGCCGGTGCTGAGGTGCCCGCCGGCGAAGAGGCCACCAGGGCTGCCGTCGAGGGAGCCGGCGAGGGATCCGGCGATCGCACTGACGGCCCTGAGGCCGCAGGAGCGCCAGGCGCTGCACCGACCGCCGATCCCTCCGCTGCTGCCGCAGCGCCAGACTCCGAGGAGTCCCAGCCCGGCGTCTATCTGAAGGCCGGCGAGGGCATCTTCATCAAGCTCCCCTGGGCATCAAGCTCCAGGGCGCCAGTGGAAGGAGAAACTCTGGATGGAGAAGTGCTTGCCTCCGCCGGGTTGTCAATCGTCGACGCGCCGGGAAGCAGCAACGAGCCTAAGGAGGAGCGGCTGCTACGGAGGCTGCTAGCGCTCTACCGCGCCCGCCATGCCAAGTTGGAGTCCAGGGAAGCGCTCGTCGCGAAGGCGAGCATGGACATAGAGAAGCACGCGGAGGAGCTCCGAGGTCTCCGCCAGGAAACTCTCCGGGCTTTGGCGGAGGAGCGGGAGCAGCTTGCTGAGGAGCGGAAGGCCTTCCTTCTCGAGAAGGCCGAAGCTGAAGAGCAGCAGCGGCTCGCCGGTGAGAAGCTGCAGGCGCAAGAAGGCGAACTAGCTCAGCGCAAAGTGAACCTTGACAGCCACGAGGAGGAGCTTGCCGTGCGTGAGCAGGCACTTGGCGGGTCGCTCTAAGAAGCAAATGATGCGGCTGCGGCTGCCGAAACCGCCAAGAAGGAATTGGAGGTAAGGGTGGAGCAGCTGGAGGCGGATCTGAAGGCGGGCGGCGAAGAGCTTGCCGCGCTCAAGCTGGAGCGCGAGAAGGACGCCCATGCCCATGGTGAGCTGCTGGGCCAACTTGCCGAGACGGGCAAGGAGCTGAGCGTCGCCAAGGATTCCAACGCCGATCTGGCGCTGAAGCTGGCCACCCTGACGGAGACGTCAGACGGCGCCAAGAAGCGGGAGGCAGACTTGAAGAAGGAAATCGAGGCCAACGAGGCGCTGTTGACGAAGGCCGCCGAAACCCAGAATCTTCTCAGAGATACTGTGGAGCTCTGGACGGAGGGCCTCGTGAACATCGCTGCGGTCATCGATGAAGAGCTGGTGCAACTGGGGGTGGAAGGCTTCGGATATTCCTCCGACGAGAACCTCCAGCCTAGCGTCAAGCTCACTCTGTTCTTCAAGGGCGTGGCGACGGCCCTCCAGCAACTCCGCGAAAGGATCCCAAAGCAGCTGGCCGACGAGTCGCGCTCGATTTGTGCCGGAGTTCTAGAGAAGGTGCTGGTGAAGGTGGCCTTCCGCAACCCAGGGCTCAACCTCACCAACGTCCTCAAGAGGCTGCCGGCGGATGCTGATCTTGACGCACTCAAGGCCCTCGTCGCACCCATTGTGAACAGGGTGAACGAGGTCAAGAGGGTTGACGGCGGTCGCGTAGATTAGGCCGTCTGTTTTCTTCTTTTCTTGCCGCTGCCAGTCATGTCATGGGAACACTTTATTAGAGGCGTGACAAGTTACTTTTGTAATATAACTCTATCTTAGGTAATAATTGCTGTGTTACTTCCTTTACTCGACTCTTGGCTTTGTATGTTTCTGCCCTACGCTTTCTAGGGAAACTTGTCGGCGCATGCACCCTTGCCGCGAGCGCCGAGTGCGGAACTTCAGCAGCCTGCTGGCGGGGCCGCTACCGGCAAGCAACCTTGTCGCAACTAGTCGCAGCTCGCTTAAGTTGTTGAGCAGACTCGAAACAAAGTAAGGGCGCAACTAGCTGCGAGTTGGTTCCTTCGCGCATAGGTTTTCCATACAAAGCGCGGTCGTTCAAGGGAAATAACTTAAAATTTTAAAAACTGATTGCTCAAACTTTGGCAACATAGCTTTTCTGTTGTTTGCTTCCCGGCAAGACGAAACTTTCTTGAACGGCCCGGCCAACACCATTATCTCCTCCTTCCCCCCCGGCAAACCTTGTGGGCGAGGGAACCTTTCTGCTTTTGAGGAAGATACAGAAGAAGGAAATTATGATATGGAGCCCTACGGCTCGTTATTGCTTAGCGGAGGCAGGTGCTGCACAAGATGTCAGATAGCATATGCGAAAAAAGAGAATGCATGAAATCGACAGGATTGTGCAAAGCACATGAGCTTTATTTATGCACGGGGTCTGCGCCCGGCTTTGTACAAAGGATTACATGCAACAGCGGCAAGACTTGTACAAAAGGTGGTTGCCGGAAAAGCTTCCGGCAACCGCGCCCTATGGGTAAAACTTACGAAGATGTTCAATGTTCCAGGAGTTGCTCACCGGAATGCCATCTTCGGTCTCAAGGCGGACAGCGCCAGGCCTAGTGACTCGTTTCACCCGATAAGGGCCTTCCCACTTCGGCGTCAACTTGTTGGAATTCTTGGCGGACTGAACGCGCCGAAGAACAAGGTCGCCTTCCTCGAAGCTTCTGGCCTTGACTTTGCGGCTATGGTAGCGACGCAAAGCTTGCTGGTAGCGAGGGGCTCGCACAGCAGCCTGAAGACGGTCTTCCTCAAGGAGCAGCGGGTCATCTTGTCGCAGCTGCTCTTGCTCGAGCTCATCATAAGCGAGCACTCGAGGCGACCCATAAACGAGTTCCGTGGGGAGAACTGCGTCTGCTCCATAGACTAGAGCGAAAGGTGTCTGGCCAGCGGCTCGATTTGGCGTCGTCCTGATCGACCAAAGAACCACCGGCAGCTCCTCGATCCAGTTTCTTCCGCACTTGCGCAGCCTGTCGAAAGTTCTGGTCTTGAGCCCGCGTAGCACTTCAGCATTTGCCCTCTCCGCTTGACCGTTGCTTCTTGGATGAGCAACAGAAGCGAAGCAGACCTTGGCGCCAAGATCTTGGACATACTGCATGAAGGTGTGGCTCGTAAATTGCATGCCGTTGTCGGTGATGATCCTGTTAGGAATCCCGAAACGGCAAACAATCGACCTCAAGAACTTGACTGCTGACTGTGCTGTCACCTTCCTCACTGGCTGCACTTCCGGCCACTTTGTGAACTTGTCGATTGCAACGTACAAGAACTCAAAGCCCCCGACAGCTCGGGGGAAGGGGCCGAGGATGTCGAGCCCCCAGACCGAAAATGGCCAGGATAAAGGGATCGTCTGGAGAGCTTGAGCTGGCTGGTGTATCTGCTTGGAATGGAACTGGCACGCTTCACACTTGGTTACTTGTGCAGTTGCATCCTGGAGGGCTGTCGGCCAGAAGAAACCTTGCCGGAACGCTTTGCCGGCAAGTGCTCTCGCGCCAATGTGGTGGCCACATATGCCACCATGTATCTCTGCCAGCAGCTGTTGTCCATCTTCCCGGCAAATGCACTTCAATTTCACGCTGTTGAGTCTTATTCTGTATAGTGTGCCGTCGACAAACTTGTACATACTTGACTGCCGGGCTACTCTTTCCGCTTCTTCTTGCTCTTCGGGAAGCTCTCCTGTCTGAAGGAAATGGACAATCAGTTGTGCCCATGCTGGAGCCTGTGGCTCGACAACAAGGACTAAAGGCACATCTGCTGCTGCGGGAACATCCGCTTCCACGGCAAGGGCCTGCGACCCTGCCGGAGCTTGATGCTCCCCGGCAAGCTTGCCGGAGCAAAACTTGTCGAGAGCGTCTGCTTCAACGGAACAAACCATAAGGCTTGCCGGAGCAGACTGCTCCTCAGCACCCCTGGTGTTGATCTTGGGGACCTTCTTGGCGGCGGCTTCGGGAAGCTCTGCCGGAAAGTAGTCACCAGAAACCAACTTCCTCTTCTTGCTCTGTCCGGTTGACGGTGTCACGGATGGTTGAGTCAGCTTGAGCACAAAGATCCCTGGTTCCACAGGCAACTTTAGTGCAGCGCACTTTGACAAGCCATCAGCAATATCATTCTGAGCTCTTGGAACATGTTCCATTTGCAGGCTGTCAAAGTGCTCTTCTAGCTTCCTCACTTCATCAACGTATGCTTCCATCAACGGACTCTGGTAGTTCTTGTTTACTTGGCGGACGATAAGCTGCGAGTCACCCCTTACAATGAGCTTCTTGATCCCAAGGTCTGCTGCGATCCTGAGACCGGCAAGCAAGCCTTCATACTCTGCAGTATTGTTCGTTGCTTGCTCCTTGGGAAAGTGCATCTAGACTACGTACTTGAGGTGCTCTCCGGTGGGTGCGATAAGTAGCACGCCAGCACCGGCGCCTTGCAGCGAGAAGGCACCATCAAAGTACATGAGCCACTCCTTGCTTGTCTCCTTGACGGGGATGCTCGTTTCTAGAATTTCTTCGTCTGGGGTTGGCGTCCACTCTGCTATGAATCCTACCAACGCTCTACTTTGGATTGTTGAAGTGCTTTGAAACTTGAGGCCAAAGCTTGACAGTTCCAGTGCCCACTCGACAATCCTGCCTATTGCTTCTGGATTCTGCAGTATCCTCTTCAGCGGAAAGCGAGTGACAACTGTGATCTCATGTGCCTGGAAGTAATGGCGCAGCTTTCTCGAGGCCATGAGAAGGCCGAAAAGCAACTTCTGCACACCAGAGTACCTTGATCTAGCCTCCTGGAGAAGGGAGCTGACAAAGTAAACTGGGCGTTGCACCATTTTCTTCTGCACCTCTTTGCACACCTGCGCAGATCCATCTTTGTCGGGACCAGAGCTTGCCGGCGAAGCCCCCTGCTTGTCGCTGGATTCACTTGCCGTGGTTGCTGGCTCATCGTCCGCCTCCCTCTCCGTTACTAACGCAGCACTAACCACTTGATTGGTTGCCGCTAGATACAGTAGCAACTTCTCTTGTGGCTTAGGTGCGACAAGTATTGGAGTGGAGGACAGGTATCTCTTCAAGTCCTGCAGCGCAGCCTCCGCTTCCGGAGTCCATTTCATTGGACTTGCCTTTTTCAATATTTTGAAAAACGGCAGGGCGCGCTCAGCAGACTTAGAGATAAACCTGCTTAGAGCGGCCACGCAACCGGCAAGCCTTCGCACATCCTTGACGCGCTTTGGTGCTTCAATCTGCTCGATGGCCTTGATCTTGTTGGGGTTTGCTTCGATTCCCCGCTGAGACACAAAGAACCCGAGAAGCTTGCCGGAAGGGACTCCAAACACGCACTTCTCGGGGTTGAGCTTGAGGTTGATCTAGCGCAGATTTGCAAAAGTTTCTTCTAAATCTTGGATCAGGGTAGCCTTGTCTTTGCTCTTGACCACTATATCATCCATGTAGGCTTCCACATTTCTATGTATCTGCGGCTCAAAAGCGACATGAACTACTCTTGCAAACGTTGAACCAGCATTCTTCAACCCAAAGGGCATCCGTACGAAACAGTATGTGCCACATGGGGTGATGAATGCGGTTTTCTCCTCATCTTCTTCTGCCATGAAGATCTGATGGTATCCTAAATACGCATCAAGAAATGAAAGCAAATCACATCTGGCTGTGGAGTCAACAATCTGGTCTATGCGCGGCAAGGGAAATGGATCTTTGGGACAAGCTTTGTTGACATCAGTGAAGTCTATGCAAAGCCTCCATTTCCCGTTAGCCTTGAGCACGACTACAGGATTGGCCAACCACGTGGGATGGAGCACTCCTCTGACAAGGCCTGCTGCTTCCAACTTCCTGATCTCTTCTGCAATGAACTCTTGGCGCTCCACTGCTTGCTTCCTGACTTTCTGCTTGACGGGTCGCGCATGAGGACAAACGGCTAGGTGGTGCTCAATTACTTTCCTGGGAACACTGGGGATATTAGACAGTTGCCATGCAAACACGTCGACATTCGCCCGCAGGAAAGCAACGAGCGCGCTTTCCTATTTGGGATCAAGGGTGGCACTGATGGTGAAGGTACCACCAGTGCCGTCCTCCTTGGCGGACACCTTCTTGGTCCCAGGTGGAGCTGCCATCGTCTTCTTGTACTTGCCGGTGGAGCTCGATGGTGCGTCCTCGACGGTAGCACAGCACTCCGAAGAGGTGTGCTTGCCGGAGTGGGCATCAAAGCTCTTGCTGGACTTGGTCTTCCTCTTCCCCCCGGGAGATTCAGCGGCAAGTGACTTGTGATCGGCTGCGGCTGCTGCATCCCGGTAGATCTTGTTGGCGCAGATAAGGGCATCTTTCTTGTCGCCAGAGACAGAGATAACGCTTATCGGGCCTGGCATCTTGAGTATGTTGTAGGCATAATGAGAGGCTGCCATGAACTTGGCGAGTGCAGGACGGCCGAGGATCCCATTGTAGGGCAATGGAATATCAGCCACGTCAAAGGTGACTCTCTCAGTTCTGAAATTCAGTTCACTGCCAAATGTGACCAGCAGCGTGATCTTTCCCTTCGGCTTGCTCCTTCCCGGGTTGATTCCTTGGAATGCGCCGGTCTCTTCAAGCTCGCTGTCAGGGATCTGGAGTTTCTGGAGGACCGCGGAGGATATCAGGTTCAAGCCGGCCCCGCCATCAACTAGCATCTTCGTGACCTTGAGGTTGCGGATGGTTGGCGAAACCAACATCGGCAAGCACCCGACCGCAGTTATGCGATCAGGGTGGTCCTCAATGTCGAAGATGATAGGCGTGCTGGACCATTTCAGAGGCTTGCGTGACTCCACGGATGGTTCCGCTGCATTAACTTCCCGCATCCACTGCTTGAGTTGGCGGTGTGAAGCATGCAGGGAAGCACCACCGTCAACGCACAGGACCTCCGTGGCTTTCTGAAATTCCTGCTCATCGGCCTCGTCATCATCCATGTCTTCATCGTCGTCATCGTCTTCATCCTTGTCGCGGCCACGGGGAGGTCTGTCTCCTTGTCACTGCTTGGCCTTGCCGCTGCGTCCTCCCCGGCCGGGGCGTTTCTTGCCGGCTCCACCAGCACCTTCCTGGGCCTTCTCCATGTCGCGTCGCTCGTACTCAGCTTTTTGCAGCTCAACAAGCTGCTCAACCTTCTTGCAACTCTGGAGATCGTGGCGCTTGGTGCGGTGGATCTTGCAATACTGCTTGCCGGAGCTGTCCTGCTTGTCGGCGGCCGCCACAGGCTGGGCCTCCTTGCCGGAGCCACCATCCTTAGTTTCCTTGGCGCCACCTCCGTTGTCGGTCTGCTCGACAGCTAGCACTTCCTTGCCCTTCTTCCTTCTGTTGTTCCGCCGCCGGCCTTTCCTTGCCGGGGCGGCATCTTCACTGTCTGATCCTCCTGCTCCTGTATCCTCTCCGGGGAGCCTCCTCCCCTCTTCAGCACGTGCGCACTTGTCGGCCAGGGCGTAAAGCTCGCTGACATCCCTGATCTTGCACATCGCCATCTATTCCCTCATCCTGCGGTTTCGCAAGTTCTGATGAAACGCGCTGATGACCACGGCAGGGTGGACGTCTGGGATGTTGTGCTGCACACGGCTGAATCTCTGAATGAACTTGCGCAGGGACTCTCCTTCCTTCTGGGCGAGCAGATGAAGGTCGCTCTCTTGGCCATGTGGCTTGTGGCCGCCTGTAAAGGCGCCGACAAACTGATGGCACAGATCTACCCAAGAGGAGATGGAGTTGTCCGGCAAGTGCATGAGCTAGGATCTGACGTTGGGCTTGAGCACCAGCGGGAAGTAGTTGGCAAGGATCTTGTCATCTTGTCCTCCGGCAGCTTGCACCGTGATGGTGTAGATGCTGAGGAACTCCGACGGATGCGACTTGCCGTCGTACTTCTCCGGTACGTCTGGTTTGAAGTTCTTCTTGCTGGGCCACTGGACCTGCCGCAGCTCATGGGTGAACGCAGGGCAACCTACCGGTTATGGCAAGTCGCCTGGTTCCCCCGGCGCGTGCATGTCGACAGAGGGCCCAGCGCGCTAGTCAGATTGACGCCGCGCTTCTCTTCGACGCTCGATGCGGGTACGAGCGTCCTCTTGTTGTCGTTCGTGCAGAACTTGGCGCTGGTCGCGACGAGCTCGTGGATCCGACGACGCGGTGGAGCCGCTGTCGGGGTGGATCCGGCGAGTCGGCGATCTTGGCCTTTGGCGGAGAGTGCATGGAAGTTGCACCCCCATCTGTCCTATTGCCATCGGCTCGCGTCCGGCAGTCTTGCCGCGACAGCAAGGTGCTTGGTTGCCGCGCGGTGTCGCCGTTGGCGAAGCCGATGAGGCTCTGGATCGTGGCCCTCCATTCGTCGGTCTTGTCCGCTGTGGGAGGGTAATCAAGAAGCAGTTGGGCTCGCGCCAAGGCTTCTGCTGGCGTGGTTGGTGGCAGCGGTGAACGGTGCGAGGAGCGAGATATGCTCGGACTTCTAACTAGGTTAGAAGGAGCAGTATCCTGTCCAGGCGACCGCACTTCACTGGGGCCAGCACGCTGGCGTGCATGCTGGTCTTGAACGCCACGCGAACCACCAGCTTGATCTTGATCCAGCGGGCGTATGGCGCTGCGAACGCCATGACGCTGCTGGTCCCGCGCCTCCTGAGACGGGCGCGGTGCACGTACGGACGCCGAGGTCTGCGCAGCCTTGTCCTTGGACCTGGCAGCGCTATGAGCTCCCTCGTCGGCGCCCGTTCTTCTGCCGGCGTCCACTCCACCGTCTGTTTGCTCCGGAGGCGGAGGAAGGGACGCAGACGGGGTTGCTGCCCCCGAAGCCTTCTTCTTCGATGGCATGTTGATGAAGACGATGAAGATCTAGCTCGCGCGCACGCCGGATCGGGTTCACACGATCTCGACGCCCCCTACCTGGCGTGCCAAAGATGTCGGGGAAGCTGATCCGCGAATACCTATGGGGACCGGCGGACCGAGACCCTTTCGGTTCGGCAGAGGGCAGAGGTCGCACGAAGAGCGGATCGAGGCAGTGCACACGAGCAGTTTACCCAGCTTCGGAGCTCTCCGGAGTGATAACACTCCTACTGCTGCTTGTTTTGTATATTCAGTGTTCGTGCTCGGGAGCGATGAATGCTACCAGACCGAGCGTGGGAGCGTGCTAACTTCGAATGAGTCGAACCCTTTCTACGTTGCGCATGGGCCTCCTTTTATATGTTCAAGGGGTCACCTACAGGTGGCAACGTAAGATAGAGGGGTAAAAATGGAAAAAGAATGTGGTAGGTACAGCTACCTCTACTGTAGCCACAGTGTATCCTACCTAACCCTGACGGCAGGGGACAAGGGCATTGAATGCCCGTCGGACTCGCCTAAACAGTGCAAAGAGTGACCGTTAGGGGCGCCACCGTTCGCCACGATGGCCTCTTCGTGTCAGCGCCACTGGCCACCACGCACCGCTGGCTGCACAGCCTTCCGGCACGCGTGCCTGGAAGGGTCCCAGGGCAACACGTTGGCAGATGTGCTGGAGCCTGGGCGCGGAGCGACCGCTTGCCGCGGCAAGTATCTTGCCGCGGGCGCTAGCTTGTCGGACCCGGGAGCTTGTCGCTCACCGTGCCTTGCCGGGACGCGCGGTGCATCGCGGCAAGTGTTCTTGAGATGCCTTGGTTGGCCTTCCCGGCAAGCTCCTCTTGCCAGTGCCTTGTCTTCTCATCTTGAATGCTTTGTTCTTGAGTGGCTTCCCGGCAAGCTCCTCTTGCCGGGGTCTTGTCTTCTGAAGAGTCACGGAGGATCTTGGCGGTGACCTGGCGAGCCCTGCCGCGGGGTGCTGCAACTGCTCGTGCACAAGTTCGGGGTACTAGGGTACCCCTACTCTAGTGCGCCGACACATGGTGGAAATTTCAGCTTCCGGTATCTTTCTTTTATTTGTAATAGTATCTTTCATGTACTTAGCATAAGGATTAACTTTAAGCATATCAGTTAAACGCATACGCAAAAAGATAGGTCTAATCATTTCAGCAAAGCGCTCAAAATCCTCATCATCCTTTTTCTTGGATGGCTTAGGAGGAAAAGGCATGCGTTTCTGAATCCATGGTTCTATTTCTTTACCGTGCTTCCTAGCAACAAAATATCTCTTATCATAATGTTGATTCTTTGGTTGTGGGTTATCAATATCAACAGCAGGTTCAGTCTCTACATCATTATTATTGCTAGGTTGGGCATCAACATGAACATTATCATTAACATTATCACTAGGTTCATGTTCATCACCAGATTGTGTCTCAGCATCAGAAATAGAAATATCATTGGGATTCTCACGTGTTTCTACAACAGGTTCACTAGAAGCATGCAAAGTCCTATCATTTTTCTTTTTCTTCTTTTTAGAAGGACTAGGTGCATCAACATTATTTCTCTGAGAATCTTGCTCAATTCTCTTAGGGTGGCCCTCAGGATACAAAGGTTCCTGAGTCATTTTACCCGTTCTAGTTGCTACTCTAATAGGAAAGTCATTTTTATTATTTAATTCATCGAGCAAATCATTTTGAGCCTTAAGTACTTGTTCTACTCGAGTGGTCACCATGGAAGCATGTCTACTAGTGAGTCTAAGTTCACCCTTAACTCTAGACATATAATCACTCAAGTGTCCAATCATATAAGCATTACTTTTCAATTGTCTACCAACATAAGCATTGAAGTTGTCTTGTCTAGCCATAAAGTCATCAAATTCATCCAAGCATTGGCTAGCAAACTTAGTAGACGGGATTTCAACTTTATCATATCTATAGAGAGAATTTACCTTTACTACCTGTGTCGCGTTATCAAGACCATGTATTTCCTAAATAGGTGGTATATTAAGGCCATGTATTTCTTCAACAGGGGGTAAATTCTTAACATCTTCAGCTTTAATACCTTCCTCTTTCATAGATTTCTTTGCCTCTTGCATATCTTCAGGGCTGAGAAATAGAACACCTCTTTTCTTCAGAGTTGGCTTTAAGGAAGTGTCCAATTGTTTTCATTAGTCAACATATTATTCAATAGCAATTCAGCTTGATCAACAGTTCTTTCCCTGAAAACACAACCAACACAACTATCCAGGTGGTCTTTGGAAGCATTGGTTAGTCCATAATAAAAGATATCAAGTACTTCATTTTTCTTAAGAGGATGATCAGGCAAAGCATTAAGTAATCGGAGAAGCCTCCCCCAAGCTTGTGGGAGAAGCTCTTCTTCAATTTGCAGAAAATTATATATTTCCCTCAAGGCAGCTTGTTTCTTATGAGCAGGGAAATATTTAGCAGAGAAGTAATAAATCATATCCTGGGGACTACGCACACAACCAGGATCAAGAGAATTAAACCAAGTTTTAGCATCACCCTTTAATGAGAATGGAAATATCTTAAGGATATAATAGTAGCGAGATTTCTCATCATTCGTGAACATGGTGGCTATATCATTTAACTTAGTAAGATGTGCCACAACAGTTTCAGATTCATAGCCATAGAAAGGATCAGATTCAACCAAAGTAATTATCTCAGGATCGACAGAGAAATCATAATCCTTATCAGTAACAAAGATGGGTGAAGTAGCAAAAGCAGGGTCATATTTCATTCTAGCATTCAGAGACTTCTGTTTTAGCTTAGCTAATAACTTCTTAAGATCAGATCTATCATTTCAAGCAAGAAAATCTCTAGCAGTTTCTTCATCCATAACATAACCCTTAGGAACAACAGGCAATTCACACTTAGGGGGAGAACCTTCATCATCACTATCATCAATAATATCAGTTTCAATTATTTCATTCTCCCTAGCCCTAGCAAGTTGTCCATCAAGAAATTCACCTAATGGCACAGTAGTATCAAGCATAGAAGTAGTTTCATCATAAGTATAATGCATAGTAGAAGTGGCATCATCAATAACATGCGACATATCAGAATTAATAGCAGAAGCAGGTTTAGGTGTCACAAACTTACTCATAATAGAAGGAGAATCAAATGCAGAGCTAGATGGCAGTTCCTTACCTTCCCTCGTAGTTGAGGGATAAATCTTAGTTCTTTCGTCTTTCAAGTTCCTCATAGTGATTAGCAGATATAAATCCCAAGTGACTCAAAGAATAGAGCTATGCTCCCTGGCAACGGCGCCAGAAAATAGTCTTGATAACCCACAAGTATAGAGGATTGCAACAGTTTTCAAGGGTAGAGTATTCAACCCAAATTTATTGATTCGAGACAAGGGGAGCCAAAGAATATTCTCAATGAAGGAAATATGGCCTAGAGGCAATAATATAGTTATTATTTATTTCCTCATATCATGATAAATGTTTATTATTCATGCTAGAATTGTATTAACCGGAAACATGATACATGTGTGAATACATAGACAAACATATAGTCACTAGTATGCCTCTACTCGACTAGCTCATTAATCAAAGATGGTTATGTTTCCTAACCATAGACATGTGTTGTCATTTGATTAGTGGGATCACATCATTAGGAGAATGATGTGATTGACATGACCCATTCCGTTAGCCTAGCACTTGATCGTTTAGTATATTGCTATTGCTTTCTTCATGACTTATACATGTTCCTGTAACTATGAGAATTATGCAACTCCCGTTTACCAGAGGAACACTTTGGGTACTACCAAACTTCACAACGTAACTGGGTGATTATAAAGGAGTACTACAGGTGTCTCCGAAGGTACATGTTGAGTTGGCGTATTTCGATATTAGGTTTTGTCACTCCAATTGTCGCAGAGGTATCTCTGGGCCCTCTCGGTAATGCACATCACTATAAGCCTTGCAAGCAATGTGACCAATGAGTTGGTTACGGGATGATGCATTACATAACGAGTAAAGAGACTTGCCGGTAACGAGATTGAACTAGGTATTGGATACCGACGATCAAATCTCGGGCAAGTAACATAGCGATGACAAAGGGAACAACGTATGTTGTTATGCGGTTTGACCGATAAAGATCTTCGTAGAATATGTAGGAACCAATATGGGCATCCAGGTTCCGCTATTGGTTATTGACCGAGAATAGTTCTAGGTCATGTCTACATAGTTCTCGAACCCGTAGGGTCCGCACGCTTAACGTTACGATGACAGTTTTATTATGAGTTTATAAGTTTTGATGTACCGAAGTTTGTTCAGAGTCCCGGATGTGATCACGGACATGACGAGGAGTCTCGAAATGGTCGAGACATAAAGATTGATATATTGGAAGCCTATGTTTGGACATCAGAATAGTTTTGGGTGAAATCGGGATTTTACCGGAACACCGGGGGGTTACCGGAACCCTCCCGTGGGTTAATGGGCCTTAGTGGGCCATGAGGGAGAAGAGGAGGGCCGGCCAAGGCAGGCCGCGCGCCCCCTCTCCCCCTAGTCCGAATAGGACAAGGAAGGGGGAGGGCGGCGCCCCCCTTTCCTCTTTCCCCTTCCCCCTTTCCTTCTCCACCAAGGCAAGAGGGGGGAGTCCTACTCCCGGTGGGAGTAGGACTCCTCCAGGTGCACCCCTAGGGGGCCGGCTGCACCTCCCCCCTCCCTCCTTTATATACGGGGGCGGGGGGGCACCCCAGACACACAAGTTGATCTACGGATCGTTCCTTAGCCGTGTGCGGTGCCCCCCCCCTACCATATTCCACCTTGGTCATATCGTTGCAGAGTTCAAGCGAAGCCCTGTGCTGGTAGAACATCATCATCGTCACCACGCCATCGTGCTGACGGAACTCATCCCCGAAGCTTTGCTGGATCGGAGCCCGGGGATCGTCATCGAGCTAAACGTGTGCTGAACTTGAAGGTGCCGTACATTCGGTACTTGGATCGGTCGGATCGTGAAGACGTACGACTACATCAACCACGTTGTCATAACGCTTCCGCTAACGGTTTACGAGGGTACGTGGACATACACTCTCCCCTCTCATTGCTATGCCATCACCATGATCTTGCGTGTGCGTAGTAAATTTTTTGAAATTACTACGTACCCCAACAGTGGCATCCGAGCCTAGGTTTTATGCGTTGATGTTATATGCACGAGTAGAACACATGTGAGTTGTGGGCGATACAAGTCATACTACTTACCAGCATGTCATACTTTGGTTCGGCGGTATTGTGAGATGAAGCGCCCGGACCGACATTACGCATACGCTTACGCGAGACTGGTTTCACCGTTACGAGCACTCGTGCTTAAAGGTGGCTGGCGGGTGTCTGTCTCTCTCACTTTAGCTGAATCGAGTGTGGCTACGCCCGATCCTTGCGAAGGTTAAAACAGCACCAACTTGACGAACTATCGTTGTGGTTTTTGATGCATAGGTAAGAACGGTTCTTGCTCAGCCCGTAGCAGCCACGTAAAAATTTGCAGCAACAAAGTAGAGGACGTCTAACTTGTTTTTGCAGGGCATATTGTGATGTGATATGGTCAAGACGTGATGCTATATTTTATTGTATGAGATGATCATGTTTTGTAACCGAAGTTATCGGCAACTGGCAGGAGCCATATGGTTGTCGCTTTATTGTATGAAATGCAAATGCCCTGTAATTGCTTTACTTTATCACTAAGCGGTAGCGATAGTCGTAGAAGCAATAGATGGCGTAACGACAATGATGCTACGATGGAGATCAAGGTGTCACGCCGGTGACAATGGTGATCATGACGGTGCTTCGAAGATGGAGATCACAAGCACAAGATGATGATGGCCATATCATATCACTTATATTGATTGCATGTGATGTTTATCCTTTATGCATCTCATATTGCTTTGATTGACGGTAGCATTTTAAGATGATTGCTCACTAATAATCAAGAAGTGTTCTCCCTGAGTATACACCGTTGCGAAAGTTCTTCGTGCTGAGACACCACGTGATGATCGGGTGTGATAGGCTCTACGTTCAAATACAACGGGTGCAAAATAGTTGCACACGTGGAATACTCAGGTCATACTTGACGAGCCTAGCATATCCAGATATGGCCTCGGAACACGGAGACCGAAAGGTCGAGCGTGAATCATATAGTAGATATGATCAACATAGTGATGTTCACCATTGAAACTACTCCATCTCACGTGATGATCGGACATGGTTTAGTTGATTTGGATCACGTGATCACTTAGATGACTAGAGAGATGTCTGTCTAAGTGGGAGTTCTTTAGTAATATGATTAATTGAACTTAAATTTATCATGAACTTTGTACCTGATAGTATTTTTCTTGTCTATGTTTGTTTGTAGATAGATGGCTCGTGCTGTTGTTCCGTTGAATTTTAATGCGTTCCTTGAGAAAGCAAAGTTGAAAGAAGATGGTAGAAATTACACGGACTGGGTCCGTAACCTGAGGATTATCCTCATTGCTGCACAGAAAAGTTACGTCCTGGAAGCACCGCTGGGTGCCAGGCCTGCTGCTGATGCAACTGACGACGTTAAGAACGTCTGGCAGAGCAAAGCTGATGACTACTCGATAGTTCAGTGTGCCATGCTTTACGGCTTAGAACCGGGTCTTCAACGACGTTTTGAACGTCATGGAGCATATGAGATGTTCCAGGAGTTGAAGTTAATATTTCAAGCAAATGCCCAGATTGAGAGATATGAAGTCTCCAATAAGTTCTACAGCTGCAAGATGGAAGAGAATAGTTCTGTCAGTGAACACATACTCAAAATGTCTGGGTGTAATAATCACTTGATTCAACTGGGAGTTAATCTTCCTGATGATAGTGTCATTGACAGAATTCTCCAATCACTGCCACCAAGCTACAAGAGCTTCGTGATGAACTATAATATGCAAGGGATGAACAAGACTATTCCCGAGCTCTTCGCAATGCTAAAAGCCGCGGAGGTAGAAATCAAGAAGGAGCATCAAGTGTTGATGGTTAACAAGATCACCAGTTTCAAGAAAAAGGGCAAAGGGAAGAAGAAGGGGAACTTCAAAAAGAACAGCAAGAAAGTTGCTGCTCAAGAGAAGAAACCCAAGTCTGGACCTAAGCCTGAAACTGAGTGCTTCTACTGCAAGCAGACTGGACATTGGAAGCGGAACTGCCCCAAGTATTTGGCGGATAAGAAGGATGGCAAAGTGAACAATGGTATATATACATGTTATTGATGTGTACCTTACTAATGCTCGCAGTAGCACCTGGGTATTTGATACTGGTTCTGTTGCTAATATTTGCAACTCGAAACAGGGACTACGGATTAAGCGAAGATTGGCTAAGGACGAGGTGACGATGCGCGTGGGAAATGGTTCCAAAGTCGATGTGATCGCAGTCGGCACGCTACCTCTACATCTACCATCGGGATTAGTTTTAGACCTAAATAATTGTTATTTGGTGCCAGCGTTGAGCATGAACATTATATCTGGATCTTGTTTGATGCGAGACGGTTATTCATTTAAATCAGAGAATAATGGTTGTTCTATTTATATGAATAATATCTTTTATGGTCATGCACCCTTGAAGAGTGGTCTATTTTTATTGAATCTCGATAGTAGTGATACACATATTCATAGTGTTGAAACCAAAAGATGCAGAGTTGATAACGATAGTGCAACTTATTTGTGGCACTGCCGTTTAGGTCATATCGGTGTAAAGCGCATGAAGAAACTCCATACTGATGGGCTTTTGGAATCACTTGATTATGAATCACTTGGTACTTGCGAACCGTGCCTCATGGGCAAGATGACTAAAACGCCGTTCTCCGGAACTATGGAGCGAGCAACTGATTTGTTGGAAATCATACATACTGATGTTTGTGGTCCAATGAATGTTGAGGCTCACGGAGGGTATCATTATTTTCTCACCTTCACAGATGATTTGAGCAGATATGGGTATATCTACTTGATGAAACACAAGTCTGAAACATTTGAAAAGTTCAAAGAATTTCAGAGTGAAGTGGAAAATCATCGTAACAAGAAAATAAAGTTTCTACGATCTGATCGTGGAGGGGAATATTTGAGTTACGAGTTTGGCTTACACTTGAAACAATGCGGAATAGTTTCGCAACTCACGCCACCCGTAACACCACAACGAAATGGTGTGTCCGAACGTCGTAATCGTACTTTACTAGATATGGTGCAATCTATGATGTCTCTTACTGATTTACCGCTATCGTTTTGGGGTTATGCTTTAGAGACGGCCGCATTCACGTTAAATAGGGCACCATCAAAATCCGTTAAGACGACGCCTTATGAACTGTGGTTTGGCAAGAAACCAAAGTTGTCGTTTCTTAAAGTTTGGGGCTGCGATGCTTATGTGAAGAAACTTCGACCAGATAAGCTCGAACCAAAATCGGAGAAATGTGTCTTCATAGGATACCCAAAAGAGACTATTGGGTACACCTTCTATCACAGATCTGAGGGCAAGATTTTCGTTGCTAAAATCGGATCCTTTCTAGAGAAGGAGTTTCTCTCGAAAGAAGTGAGTGGGAGGAAAGTAGAACTTGATGAAATAACTGTATCTACTCCCTTATTGGAAAGTAGTTCATCACAAGAACCGGTTCCTATGACGACTACAACAATTAGTGAGGAAGCTAATGATATTGATCATGAAACTTCAGATCAAGTTTCTACTGAACCTCGTAGGTCTATCAGAGTAAGATTCGCACCAGAGTGGTACAGTAATCCTATTCTGGAAGTCATGTTACTTGACCATGATGAACCTACGAACTATGAGGAAGCGATGATGAGCCCAGATTCCGCAAAATGGCTAGAGGCTATGAAATATGAGATGGGATCCATGTATGAAAACAAAGTATGGACTTTGATTGACTTGCCCGATGATCGACAAGCCATTGAGAATAAATGGATCTTTAAGAAGAAGACTGACGCTGATGGTAATGTAACTGTCTATAAAGCTCGACTTGTTGTGAAAGGTTTTCGACAAGTTCAAGGGGTTGACTACAATGAGACTTTCTCACCCGTAGCGATGCTTAAGTCTGTCCGAATCATGTTAGCTATTGTTGCATTTCATGATTATGAAATTTGGCAAATGGATGTCAAAACTACATTCTTGAATGGATTTCTGGAAGAAGAGTTGTATATGATGCAGCCAGAAGGTTTTGTTGATCCAAAAGGTGCTAACAAAGTAGGCAAGCTCCAGCGATCCATTTATGGACTGGTGCAAGCATCTCGGAATTGGAATAAACGTTTTGATAGTGTAATCAAAGCATATGGTTTTATACAGACTTTTGGAGAAGCCTGTATTTACAAGAAAGTGAGTGGGAGCTCTGTAGCATTTCTGATATTATATGTACATGACATATTATTAATCGGAAATGATATAGAATTTCTGGATAGCATAAAGGGATACTTGAATAAAAGTTTTTCAATGAAAGACCTCGGTGAAGCTGCTTACATATTGGGCATCAAGATCTATAGAGATAGATCGAGACGCTTAATAGGACTTTCACAAAGCACATACCTCGACAAAATTTTGAAAAAGTTCAAAATGGATCAGGAAAGGAAAGGGTTCTTGCCCGTGCTACAAGGTGTGAAGTTGAGTCAAACTCAATGCCCGACCACAGCAGAAGATAGAGAGAAAATGAAAGATGTTCCCTATGCTTCAGCCATAGGCTCTATCATGTATGCAATGCTGTGTACCAGACCTGACGTATGCTTAGCAATAAGCTTGACAGGAAGGTACCAAAGAAATCCAGGAGTGGATCACTGGACAGCGGTGAAGAACATCCTGAAATACCTGAAAAGGACTAAGGATATGTTTCTCGTATATGGAGGTGACAAAGAGCTAGTCGTAAATGGTTACGTCGATGCAAGCTTTGACACTGATCCGGACGATTCTAAATCGCAAACCGGATACGTGTTTTTATTAAACGGTGGAGCTGTAAGTTGGTGCAGTTCTAAACAAAGCGTCGTGGCAGGATCTACATGTGAAGCGGAGTACATAGCTGCTTCTGAAGCAGCAAATGAAGGATTCTGGATGAAGGAGTTCATTTCCGATCTAGGTGTCATACCTAGTGCATCGGGACCAATGAAGATCTTCTGTGACAATACTGGTGCAATTGCCTTGGCAAAGGAATCCAGATTTCACAAGAGGGCCAAGCACATCAAGAGATGCTTAAATTCCATTCGGGGCCAAGTCCAAGTGGGAGACATAGAGATTTGCAAGATACATACGGATCTGAATGTTGCAGACCCGTTGACTAAGCCTCTCTCACGAGCAAAACATGATCAGCACCAAGACTCCATGGGTGTTAGAATCATTACTATGTAATCTAGATTATTGACTCTAGTGCAAGTGGGAGACTGAAGGAAATATGGCCTAGAGGCAATAATATAGTTATTATTTATTTCCTCATATCATGATAAATGTTTATTATTCATGCTAGAATTGTATTAACCGGAAACATGATACATGTGTGAATACATAGACAAACATATAGTCACTAGTATGCCTCTACTCGACTAGCTCATTAATCAAAGATGGTTATGTTTCCTAACCATAGACATGTGTTGTCATTTGATTAGTGGGATCACATCATTAGGAGAATGATGTGATTGACATGACCCATTCCGTTAGCCTAGCACTTGATCGTTTAGCCTAGCACTTGATTGACATGACTTATACATGTTCATGTAACTATGAGAATTATGCAACTCCCGTTTACCGGAGGAACACTTTGGGTACTACCAAACGTCACAATGTAACTGGGTGATTATAAAGGAGTACTACAGGTGTCTCCGAAGGTACATGTTGAGTTGGCGTATTTCGAGATTAGGTTTTGTCACTCCGATTGTCGGAGAGGTATCTCTGGGCCCTCTCGGTAATGCACATCACTATAAGCCTTGCAAGCAATGTGACCAATGAGTTGGTTACGGGATGATGCATTACGTAACGAGTAAAGAGACTTGGCGGTAACGAGATTGAACTAGGTATTGGATACCGACGATCAAATCTCGGGCAAGTAACATACCGATGACAAAGGGAACAACGTATGTAGTTATGCGGTTTGACCGATAAAGATCTTCGTAGAATATGTAGGAACCAATATGGGCATCCAGGTTCCGCTATTGGTTATTGACCAAGAATAGTTCTAGGTCATGTCTACATAGTTCTCAAACCCGTAGGGTCCGCACGCTTAACGTTATGATGACAGTTTTATTATGAGTTTATAAGTTTTGATGTACCGAAGTTTGTTCAGAGTCCCGGATGTGATCACGGACATGACGAGGAGTCTCTAAATGATCGAGACATAAAGATTGATATATTGGAAGCCTATGTTTGGACATCGGAATAGTTCTGGGTGAAATCGGGATTTTACCGGAACACCGGGGGGTTACCGGAACCCTCCCGGCGGTTAATGGGCCTTAGTGTGCCATGAGGGAGAAGAGGAGGGCCGGCCAGGGCAGGCCGCGCGCCCCCTCCCCCCTAGTCCGAATAGGACAAGGAAGGGGGGGGCGGCGCCCCCCTTTCCTCTTTCCCCTTCCCCCTTTCCTTCTCCACCAAGGCAAGAGGGGGGAGTCCTACTCCCGGTGGGAGTAGGACTCCTCTAGGTGCACCCCTAGGGGGCTGGCGCACCTCCCCCCTCCCTCCTTTATATACGGGGGCGGGGGGGGGGCACCCCAGACACACAAGTTGATCTACGGATCGTTCCTTAGCCGTGTGCGGTGCCCCCCCACCATATTCCACCTCGGTCATATCGTTGCAGAGTTTAGGCGAAGCCCTGTGCCGGTAGAACATCATCATCGTCACCACGCCGTCGTGCTGACGGAACTCATCCCCGAAGCTTTACTGGATCGGAGCCCGGGGATCGTCATCGAGCTGAACGTGTGCTGAACTCGGAGGTGCCGTACGTTCGGTACTTGGATCGGTCGGATCGTGAAGACGTTTGAATACATCAACCGCGTTGTCATAACGCTTCCACTAACGGTCTACGAGGGTACATGGACATACACTCTCCCCTCTCGTTGCTATGCCATCACCATGATCTTGCGTGTGCGTAGGAATTTTTTTGAAATTACTACGTTCCCCAACACTCAAGTATTAGCAGTTGAGTTGTCAATTCAACCACACCTGGATAACTTAGTATCTGCAGCAAAGCATTTAGTAGAAAAGTAGTATGGAAGTAACGGTAACGGTAGCAAAAGTAACAGTAGCAGTTTTGTAGTAATTGTAACAGCAGCAATAGTAGAGTAACTAAACAAAGAGCAATATGTGAAAAGCTCGTAGGCATTGGATCAGTGATGGATAATTATGTCGGATACGATTCCTCATGTAAGGGTTATAACATAGGGTGACACAGAACTAGCTCCAGTTCATCAATGTAATGTAGGCATGTATTCCAAATATAGTCATACGTGCTTATGGAAAAGAACTTGCATGACATCTTTTGTCCTACCCTCCCGTGGCAGTGGGGTCCTAATGGAAACTAAGGGATCTTAAGGCCTCCTTTTAATAGAGTACCGGACCTAAGCATTAACACATAGTGAATACATGAAGTCCTCAAACTACGGTCATCACCGGTAAGTATCCCGGTTATTGTCACTTCGGGGTTAACGGGTCATAACACATAATAGGTGACTATAGACTTGCAAGATAGGATCAAGAACTCACATATATTCATGAAAACATAATAGGTTCAGATCTGAAATCATGGCACTCGGGCCCTAGTGACAAGCATTAAGCATAGCAAAGTCATAGCAACATCAATCTCAGAACATAGTGGATACTAGGGATCAAACCCTAACAAAACTAACTTGATTACATGGTAAATCTCATCCAACCCATCACCGTCCAGCAAGACTATGATCAAATTACTCATGCACGGCGGTGAGCATCATGAAATTGGTGATGGAGGATGGTTGATGATGACGACGGCAACGAATCCCCCTCTTCGGAGCCCCGAACGGTCTCCAGATCAGCCCTCCCGAGAGAGTTTAGGGCTTGGTGGCGGCTCCGTATCATAAAACGCGATGAGTCTTTCTCTCTGATTCTTTCTCCGCGAACGTCAATATATGGAGTTGGAGTTGAGGTCGGTGCAGATTCAGGGAGCCCCTCACCTTCGTGGATAGGGTGTGGGCCCCATGACATTGATTCTTTCGCCAATATTTTTTATTAGTTCCAAAAAGTTGCTCCATGGATTTTCAGGTCATTCCGAGAACTTTTATTTCTGCACAAAAATAACACCATGGCAGTTCTGCTGAAAACAGTGTCAGTCCGGGTTAGTTCCATTCAAATCATCCAAGTTAGAGTCCAAGACAAGGGCAAAAGTGTTTGGAAAAGTAGATACGACAGAGACGTATCAGCCGTCTCGGGGATGGGAGCTTGATGCGGCTTGAACTACGTCGGTATTTCCCTAAAGAGGAAGGGATGATGTACCATAGCTACGGTAGGTATTTCCCTCAGTGATGAGAACAAGGTTATCGAACCAGTAGGAGAACCACACAACAACACATAAACAGCTCCTGCACACAAAGAACAAATACTTGCAACCCTATGTAAGAGAGGGGATGTCAATCCCTCACAGGTAAAAGGATAGGTAAAATTATATTAGATTGGATAAATAGATCTCGCGAGAACGCAAGATAAAATAAATAAATAAAAATTGCAGCAAGGTATTTTTGAGTTTTTGGATTAATAGATCTAAAAATATAAGCAAATAAAAATAGATCTCGAAGGCAAATATATTAAAGAAGAGACCCGGGGTTGTAGATTTCACTAGTGACTTCTCTTGAGAAAGATAGCATACGGTGGGTAAACAAATTATTGTTGGGAAATTGATAGAACTTCAAATAATCATGACGATATCTAGGCAATGATCATTATATAGGCATCACGTCCAAGATTAGTAGACCGACTCCTGCCCGCATCTACTACTATTACTCCACACATCGACCGCTGCATCTAGTGTATTAAGCTCATAGAAAAATGGAGTAATGCAATAAGAACGATGACATGATGTAGACAAGATCTATTTATCTAGAAATAGACCCCATCTTGTTATCCTTAATGGCAACGTGAAAGCACAAGTGCTCCCTAGGTGGTTTTGGTAATTAATGTCAACATATCTCTTGTTGGACTAACACTTTTATCTAGTATGTTTCAGATAAGTTCAACAATGGAGTGGCATGGACTAAAGGATTTGGGAACTCCTTCAAGATGCTAAGGACAAAGGATTGGCTCGGCTTCAAGCTCAAGACTCTTCATTTTATATTTTAGTGATCCAAGATCACATTGAGTCTATAGGAAAAGCCAATACTATCAAGGAGGGATGAGGTGTTGCTTAATGAGCCTCTTGCTTCATGTGCTTTGTGATACGCTCCAAAACCCTCAGCTACTTTCCCACTTCCATAGATGACCTAAACCCAAAGCCAAAATCGGTAACACCGATTCTTCCTATCCGGCGCCACCGATTCCAAAAGTCATAGCCACTGCCACAAACCCTAAGCAAATCGGTCTTACCGATAGGGATCTCGATCTCACCGAGATGGGATTGTAATCTCTCTATGTATGTCCATTATCAAAATCGGTCTCACCGAGTTTGAGAAATCGGTACTACCAAGATTACAATGCAAACTCTCTGGAAAACTTATTACCAAAATCGGTCGCACCGAGTTTGAGTAATCGGTCCCACCGAGTTTGAGTAATCGGTCCCACCGAGTTTGCCTGACCAACTCTCTGGAAAGCTTATTACCAAAATCGGTCTCACCGAGTTTGAGTAATCGGTCCCACCGAGTTTGCCTGACCAACTCTCTGGAAAGCTTATTACCAAAATCGGTCTCACCGAGTTTGTGTAATCGGTCTTACTGAGATCACGTTATGCCCTAACCCTAACAGAATCGGTCTCACCGAGATGCATGTCAGTCCCACCGAAAATCACTAACGGTCACTAGGTTTACTAAATCGGTCCGACCGAGTTTAACGATTCGGTCCCACCGAGTTTGGTAAATTGTGTGTAAAGGTTAGATTTTGTGTGGAGGACATATATACCCCTCCACCTCCTCTTCCTTCATGGAGAGAGACATCAGACTGAACCTACACTTCCAGCATACATTTTCTGAGAGAGAACTACCTACTCATGTGTTGAGGCCAAGATATTCCATTCCTACCATATGAATCTTGATCTTTAGCCTTCCCCAAGTTGCTTTCCACTCGAATCTTCCTTCCACCAGATCCAAAACCTATGAGAGAGAGTTGAGTGTTGGGGAGACTATCATTTGTAGCACAAGAGCAAGGAGTTCATCATCAACGCACCATTTGTTACTTCTTGGAGAGTGGTGTCTCCTAGATTGGCTAGGTGTCACTTGGGAGCCTCCAACAAGATTGTGGAGTTGAACCAAGGAGTTTGTAAGGGCAAGGAGATCGCCTACTTCATGAAGATCTGCCGCTAGTGAGGCAAGTCCTTCGTGGGCGACGGCCATGGTGGGATAGACAACGTTGCTTCTTCGTGGACCCTTCGTGGGTGGAGCCCTCCATGGACTCGCGCAGCCGTTACCCTTCGTGGGTTGAAGTCTCCATCAACATGGATGTACGATAGCACCACCTATCGGAACCACGCCAAAAACATTCGTGTGTCCAATTGCGTTTGAATCCTCCAAACCCTTCCCTTTACTTTCTTGCAAGTTCCATGCTTTATTTTCCGCTGCCTATACACTCTTTGCATGCTTGCTTGATATGTATTGTGAATGTTAAACTTGTGCCTAATCTCCACTTAAACTTAAGGAAACTTAAAAACTGCAACTTTGGTACTAAATGTCTAATCACCCCCCCTCTAGACACATCTTCTCAAGGTCCTACAAGTGGTATCAGAGCATTGGT
The DNA here is from genome assembly GCF_018294505.1 of Triticum aestivum. NCBI lineage: Eukaryota > Viridiplantae > Streptophyta > Magnoliopsida > Poales > Poaceae > Triticum > Triticum aestivum. The sequence goes on from NC_057807.1 coordinate 141,678,427, forward strand.
CTCCATTGCTTTGGTTTAATCACCATTGGAGGAAGATGGATGAGTCTACTTTGGGGAGTCTTAGACATAGAGTGCCTATTCTTGATGGAGAGTATTTTCATGAGTGGAAAAATGAGATGCCTGTTATTTTAATCAATATCATTTTAACAAGTACATTGCTAGCCCTTGTGCACCTTATGTTGATCCTATGCATCCTACTCATGATGAGTCAATTGACATGATTAGGAATCTTAGAACTGCCGAACTTATCATTAGAGGATTGCCTAGAAATTTGATTGGATGTTTGCCTACTTTCAAGTGTGCCTACACCATATGGAAATTTCTTGAGGAATGATTTCCTGATTATTCCTTGAAAAATCTTGATGAAATTCTCCATAAGTATATTGCCTTGAGTAAGATGAATACTAGTGATCCTATGTTTGGTGATCGTCTATTTGAGCTTACCAACCTTATGCGTGCCAAAGGAAATGTTGGTATTATTAGTGACATTATTTCCGAAGCTATAAAAAATCATAAGCAAGATCATTGTCAAACTCATTCTAATGAATCACCCTCTCTAGGACTTGATCCACCACATGATGATGTTGAACATGGATACTATGATGAGGATGATGATAGTGACTTCGATCTTGATGATGCAATGAGACATTTTGGTTTTATGGCAAATCTTCGGGGATATATGTCAGGAGGAAAGGAATGGGTTCTTGATAGTGGATGTACCAATCACATGACCGGAGATAAAGACATGTTTCGTGAGCTTGCTGACAATGATAGTCCTCGAAAGTATGTCACTTTCGGTGACAACTCAAAGGGTAAGGTGGTTGGCCTCGGTAAGGTGGCCATATCACATGATAGCTCCATACAAAATGTCATGCTCGTTGAATCTCTTGGATACAACTTACTTTCAGCATCTAGACTTGCTGATTTCGGTTTCAATGTTCTATTTACTGAAGTAGATTGCCAAGTCTTTCTTCGAGATAATCATAAAATGGTCTTTACCGGTGTGCGTAGAGGTGATCTATACATTGTTGATTTCACTAAAAAGTCTCAACCTAAAACTTGCTTCATTGCCAAATCCTCAAAAGGTTGGCTATGGCATAGAAGATTAGGTCATGTTGGTATGCGAAACCTTGACAAGCTTATTAAAGGAAATCATATCCTTGGAGTTAATGATGTCATATTTGATAAGGATAGACTTTGCAGCGCTTGTCAGGCAGGTAAACAGGTTGGAGGAAGGCATCCCGTGAAGAACATCATGACCACAAGGAGGCCACTCGAGCTACTTCACATGGATCTTTTTGGTCCCAACTCTTACAAGAGACTCGGTGGAAATTCTTTTGGTCTAGTTATAGTTGATGACTTTTCAAGATTTACGTGGGTGTTCTTTTCGATGATAAATCGCAGGTCCAAAAGATCTTCAAAAACTTCGCTAGGGAGGCCCAAAATCAATTTGAAGTGAAGATCAAGAAGGTTCGCAACGACAACGGAATGGACTTCAAGAACGCAAATGTGGACACCTTTCTTGACGAAGAAGGGATTTCACCTGAGTTCTCGGCTATGTACACACCTCAACAAAACGGAGTTGCTGAGAGGAAGAACCGGACACTCATTGAGATGGTGAGAACGATGCTTGATGAGTACAAGACGCCAAAGCACTTTTGGGCAGAAGCGGTTGAGACAGCTTGTCATGCAACAAATCGCTTGTATCTTCACAGCTACTTGGCAAAACGGCATACGAGCTCCTCACCGGTAACAAACCCCAAGTTGGATACTTTTGAGTATTCGGCTCAAAGTGCTACATTCTTGATAAGCATCGTCGCTCTAAATTTGCTCCTAAGTCTCATGAAGGTTTCCTACTCGGTTATGGCTCAAACTCTCACACTTACCGTGTCTACAACAATTTCACCCAAAAGGTTGAAGAGACGGTAGATGTGAAGTTTGATGAATCTAACGGCTCGCAAGTAGAGCAATTGCCAATTGATGTAGGTGACAAAGATCCTTCGGAAGCAATTCAAGACTTGGCTATTGGCAAGGTTCGTCCAATGGAGGTGAAGGAGAGTACCTAGTCCGTCCAAGTGGGAGCTTCTACTTCACAACTAGGTGAACCAAGAGTTGATATGGAAGCATCCACAAGTGGGACACACCAAGATGAAGAAAACGAGGAAGTGCATCAAGATGAACGTCAACAACCTCCTTCTCCACCACAACAAGAGAACGACAACGCCAACAATGAAGAAGGCCAAGAAGAAGAAGAACAAGATGAAGATGATGTTCAACGAAGACCCAAGCAAAAGCTTTCATGAGTTCGAGCAAGAATTGCTAAAGATCATCCCGTCGAGCAAATCTACAATGACATTCAAACCGGGAGAATCACTCGCTCTAAAACTCATTTAGCTAACTTTTGTGAGAACTATTCTTTCATCTCTAGCATTGAACCTATGAAGGTTGAAGAAGCATTGGAAGATCAGGATTGGATAAATGCTATGCATGAAGAGATACATAACTTTGAGAGGAACCAAGTTTGGACATTGGTTGAGAAGCCCGACAACAACCACAATGTCATCAGTACCAAATGGGTGTTTGCAACAAGCAAGATGAAGATGGGCAAGTAGTTCGCAACAAAGAGCGTCTTGTCGCCCAAGGCTACACACAAGTCGAAGGTATGGACTATGTTGAGACTTACGCCCCCGTTGCTAGACTTGAGTCCATTCGCATCTTACTTGCCTATGCTAATCATCATGATATCACCTTGTACCAAATGGACATTAAAAGTGCTTTTCTAAATGGTGAAATAGAGGAGGAAGTTTATGTTAAGCAACCTCCCGGCTTTGTCAATCCTAAGAAACCCAATCATGTTTACAAACTTCATAAAGCTCTTTATGGTCTTAAACAAGCTCCTAGAGCATGGTATAAATGCTTTACCAAGTTCCTTATTGAAAAAGGCTTTGAAATTGGGAAAATTGGTTCTACTCTTTTTACTAAAAGGGTTAATGGAGAACTATTTGTGTGCCAAATCTATGTTGATGATATTATATTCGGTTCAACTAACCCTCATTTTAGTGAAAAGTTTGGGAAGCTAATGTCGGAAAAGTTTGAGATGTCTATGATGAGTGAACTCAAATTCTTTCTTGGGCTGCAAATCAAGCAAACTAAGGAAGGTACCTTTGTTTCTCAAACGAACTACACCAAGGACTTATTCAAGAAGTTCAATATGCAAGAATGCAAAGGTATGTCTACACCCATGCCTACTAGTGGACATAATGACTTGACCAAAGATGGTGAACCGGTTGATCAAAAGGTTTATCGCTCTATGATCGGTTCATTGTTATATCTATGTGCTTCACGTCCCGATATCATGCTAAGTGTGTGCATGTGTGCACGATATCAAGCTGCTCCTAAGGAATGTCATCTTAAGGCCGTGAAAAGGATAGTGAGATACTTAATCCATACACCAAACTTTGCCATTTGGTATCCCAAGAGGGCCTCTTTCGATCTTGTTGGCTATTCCGACTCGGACTATGCCGGAGACAAGGTTGATAGAAAGTCCACTTCGGGTACTTGTAAATTTCTTGGTAGATCTCTTGTGTCTTGGTCCTCCAAGAAACAAAACTCGGTATCCTTATCCACCGCCGAAGCTGAATATATTGCCGCTGGTTCATGTTGTGCTCAATTACTTTGGATGACCCAAACTCTTAAAGATTATGGGATATACGTGAGACATGTTCCATTTCTTTGTGACAATGAAAGTGCTATCAAAATTGGTCATAATCCTGTGCAACATTCTCGAACTAAGCATATTGAAGTTCGTCATCATTTCATTCGAGATCATGTTGCTAAGGGTGACATTGATCTTAAGCATGTTCGTACCGAAAAGCAGTTAGCGGATATATTCACTAAACCTCTTGATGAGAAAGTGTTTTGCAGGTTAAGAGGAGAATTGAACATCATTGATGCTTCAAACTTGGAGTAGAAACTCCATTGGATACATGCAAGACATGAGCTTATGACTAATCCTTGATATTTCTCTTATGATGAAAATCATATGTCTTGGACATATTTGTATCTTGCATGTTATCTAACTCTTGTAGGTACTTGGTGGAATCCAACTCCATGAGATTGTAATCTACTCACATCTTGAGCAATCTCTACATCACCAAGTCTCTACACAATGGTGGATGAAGGCAAGGAAGCACGAAACCTCTTAAACATATCCTTTGACAAATTCTATGTTGAGCTTCACGATTGTCATCTTTGGATACACAAGTGCTCTTCCTTGCAAGAACTAACCCACGTAGGTAGATAGACTAAAGTTCCAAGTGGTGCTCCAAATTCTTGATGAGCTACATCAATGTTGAGCAACCCACACAAGTTCAACTACATGGACAACGCCACCAACCAAGGTATGTCATTCCATCTTAGAGAAGCTTTACTCCAAGAAATGAGCTAAAGCAACTCGACAAGATGTGAATACATCAAGATGCTTAAACGAAAAATGGCAACCCCATTTTGAGCTTAAACGATGAGTATGACCTATGATCAAGTGATCTCACTTGACTCCTAAGACAATATACTCTAACATAGGTGACTTTGTCGCCGACCATGTCTAGATGAAGTTCTCTTGTGTTCTTTTCTGTGTTTTTGCATTTGTCTCATGCATATTCGTTTCCCCTTTTCAATCAAAAAAAAACTTCATCTAGATTTCTTTCTGTTTGCTCTGCATTTTCTGCATTCCAATTCATTGCACATCTTATAGTAAATTCCTTACAAATCTTTGAGAGATCTTACAAGTCTAGTGAGCTGAGGTGACAAGTGTTTTCTCTGCGATGAACTCCGTTTCACCGATCTGTTATTTTCGGCCGAACCGAATCCTTTCGGTCCAACCGAAGCACACCACTCGGTGCCACCGATTTCATAACAGGAAAAAAAGTTTGCCACACAATTCTGTATTTCTTCTGATCTAGCTCCACTCAATGAATCTTGTCCTCTACAAGCATCACATTTTTATCATTGCTTTGTTTTGTGTCTCAAGGACCAAACCCATTCGACAGATTCCAGAAGACACTTCTTGGAAATTGATGTCAAAGGGTGAGAGAGAGAACATCAAAGCTCATCATTTGAAGAAGAGAGAGAACATCAAAAGCTTATCATTTAGAAAGAGTTTATCACCTTCTTAAGGGGGAGAGAGATATCATCTAGGGGGAGAGAGACCTTCTAGGGGGAGCCCTCAAAAGGAGAGAGAGATCTTCAGGGGGAGAGGATACTTAAGTAGAAAGTATTTCTCAAGGATCCCAGATGCTTGGTGTTCAAGAGGAGAGATGCCCACATGTCTTCTTGAGGGGAGAGACATGTTTCATATGATCCATTGTGCTTATTTGCATTAGCATACATTAGCTCTGAACATTAGCTCTGATCATCATTCATATCTTTCAGCTCTGATTTTCTATTCCCTATCTTCTCCCAATATCCCATGTTAGATTCAGGGGGAGCAAGACATCTAAGGGAAAGAGATCATTTAAATTCATTGCATATCTTTACTCTTGGGGACATGTCTAATTCATGTGGTACTTAGTACTCACTATCTACATGTCATCCCAGTCTTGGTATTCTTGTGGTTTCTTTTCTTTGCTCTGGCTAGTAGATGCATCTGTGTTATCTAACCCTGTTTACGCAGGTTCATTCCATCCTAAGCCAACTCAAGACCACAAGGTAAGTATATGCATCACAATCATGTTTATGAGGAATTCTTGCTGATGTACATATTGTTTGCAAGAAGGACTCATGAGCATGAAAGGTATTTTCTTCAACATTCTTTGCTCTGATGCATATGGCCAAGATACATGTAACACATTGCCTGCTCTATCATGTTTATGCTCTCACATGCTTCTATATTCCATATTCACATGACTGCATACATGTAGGGGGAGCCTATGTTTGTTACATGTCTTTCCAAAGCTTTACTTGCTACTCTTTATATCTTTATCTAAAGCTTTGATGTATGTTGCCATCAGTTACCAAAAAGGGGGAGATTGAAAGCACAAGTGCTCCCTAGGTGGTTTTGATAATTAATGTCAACATATCTCTTGTTGGACTAACACTTTTATATAGTATGTTTCAGATAAGTTCAACAATGGAGTGGCATGGACTAAAGGATCTGGGAACTCCTTCAAGATGCTAAGGACAAAGGATTGGCTCAGCTTCAAGCTCAAGACTCTTCATTTTACATTTTAGTGATCCAAGATCACATTAAGTCTATAGGAAAAGCCAATACTATCAAGGAGGGATGAGGTGTTGCTTAATGAGCCTCTTGCTTCATGTGCTTTGTGATATGATCCAAAACCCTCAGCTACTTTCCCACTTCGACAGATGACCTAAACCCAAAGCCAAAATCGGTCACACCGATTCTTCCTATCCAGCGCCACCGATTCCAAAATTCATAGCCACTGCCACAAACCCTAAGCAAATCGGTCTTACCGATAGGGATCTCGGTCTCACCGAGATGGGATTGTAATCTCTCTGTGTATGTCCATTATCAAAATCGGTCTCACCGAGTTTGAGCAATCGGTACTACCGAGATTACAATGCAAACTCTCTGGAAAACTTATTACCAAAATTGGTCCCACCGAGTTTGAGTAATCGGTCCCATCGAGTTTGCCTGACCAACTCTCTGGAAAGCTTATTACCAAAATCGGTCTCTTCCGAGTTTGAGTAATCGGTCCCACCGAGTTTGCCTGACCAACTCTCTGGAAAGCTTATTACCAAAATTGGTCTCACCGAGTTTGTGTAATCGGTCTTACCGAGATCAGTTATGCCCTAACCCTAACAGAATCGGTCTCACCAAGATGCATGTCAGTCCCACCGAAAATCACTAACGGTAACTAGGTTTACTAAATCGATTCGACTGAGTTTAACGATTCGGTCCCACCGAGTTTGGTAAATTGTATGTAACGGTTAGATTTTGTGTGGACGCTATATATACCCCTCCACCTCCTCTTCATTCGTGCAGAGAGCCATCAGACTGAACCTACACTTCCAGCATACATTTTCTACTCGTGTGTTGAGGCCAAGATATTCCATTCCTACCAGATGAATCTTGATCTCTAGCCTTCCCTAAGTTGCTTTCCACTCAAATCTTCTTTCCACCAGATCCAAAACCTATGAGAGAGAGTTGAGTGTTGGGGAGACTATCATTTGAAGCACAAGAGCAACGTGTTCATCATCAACGCACCATTTGTTACTTCTTGGAGAGTGGTGTCTCCTAGATTGGCTAGGTGTCACTTGGGAGCCTCCGACAAGATTGTGGAGTTGAACCAAGGAGTTTGTAAGGGCAAGGAGATCGCCTACTTCGTGAAGATCTACCGCTAGTGAGGCAAGTCCTTCGTGGGCGACGGCCATGGTGGGATAGACAAGGTTGCTTCTTCGTGGACCCTTCGTGGGTGGAGCCCTCCATGGACTCGCGCAGCCGTTACCCTTCGTGAGTTGAAGTCTCCATCAACGTGGATGTACGATAGCACCACCTATCGGAACCACGCCAAAAACATCCGTGTCTCCAATTGCGTTTGAATCCTCCAAACCCTTCCCTTTACTTTCTTGCAAGTTGCATGCTTTATTTTCCGCTGCCTATACACTCTTTGCATGCTTGCTTGATATGTATTGTGAATGTTAAACTTGTGCCTAATCTCCACTTAAACTTAAGGAAACTTAAAAACTGCAACTTTGGTACTAAGTGTCTAATCACCCCCCCCTCTAGACACATCTTCTCAAGGTCCTACACAACGATACATACGTGTCGGTTCCCCTTTTGTCACTAGGATCAAGCACCGTAAGATCGAACCCGTCACAAAGCACCTCTTCCCACGGCAAGAAAAATCGATCTAGTCCGCCTAACTAAACCAAAGTTTCGAAGAAGAAATACAAGACTATAAGTAATCACACATATAAGAGATCAAAAGACACAAATAACTTCATGGATAAAAACATAGATCTGATCATAAACTCAAAGTTCATCAGATCCCAACAAACACACCCGCAAAAAGAGTTACATAAATTAAGTCTCCAAGAGACCATTGTATTGAGAATCAAAAGAGATAAGAAGCCATCTAGCTACTAACTACGGACCCGTAGGTCTACAATGAACTACTCACACATCATTGGAGAGGCACCAATGAGGATGATGAACCCCTCCGCGATGGTGTCTAGATTGGATATGTGGTTTCTAGAACTTGCGTCGGCTGGAATTGATTTTCGTCAACTCCCCTAGGGTTTCTGGAATATTGGGGTATTTATAGTGCAAAGAGGCGGTGCGAGAGGCCACTGAGGTGGGCATAACCCACCTGGGCACGCCTGGGCCCCCAGACGCGCCCTGGTGGGTTGTGCTCCCCTCGGAGCCCCCCTCAGGTACTTTCTTGGCCCATCGTGTATCTTCTGGTCCAGAAAAAATCACCAAAAAGTTTTGTTGCATTCGGACGTCGTTTGGTATTGATTTCCTTCGAAGTAAAAACCAAGCTAAAAACAGCAACTAGCACTGGGCACAATGTCAATAGGTTAGTCCCAAAAAATGATATAAAGTTGCTATAAAATGATTGTAAAACATACAAGAACGATAATATAACAACATGTAACAATAAAAAATTGATAGAATGTTGGAGACGTATCAACATCCCCAAGCTTAATTCCTGCTCGTCATCGAGTAGGTAAATGATAAAAACAAAAAATTTGATGTGGAATGCTGCATATCATGTTCATCACGTAATATTTCCTTTGTAGCATGGACATTTGGACTTTTATATGATTCAAAGCAATATTCTAGTTTTGACATGAAGATTTCAATACTCAAGCATATCAACAAGCAACCATGTCTTTCAAAATATCAATACTAAAGCAAGTTATCCCTAGCCCATTATGCTCAATCATTGATCCATTCATTAAACACACTCGCATATTAGCTACACCCAATGTTCAAGTACGATCATAGTACCCCATAGTTGGTGCTTTAATAAGAGAAGATGGAGACTCAAAAAAATTCAGAAAGTAAAAGAAAGGCCCTTCAAAGAGGGAAGTAGGGATTTGTAGAGGTGCCACGGCTCAAAGCGAAAAAAGTAGAGATAAAAACATTTTGGGTGTCAGGACCCCGACTCAATGCCACATCGATCTAGAATGTAACACCTCATATCACTTTGCGGCCTCACGCACGGTATTCCCATGGGTGTCGCCTTACCTTTGCCTGGGACCGTTTGCGCCTTTTGGCACACGTATATGATAGTGTCGCTAGCATCCATATGATAAGGAGCCCGGGCTGACATGGCTAGTCGTAAACCCAAAGTGGCACAGACTTACAGGGACAGGCATCCATGACCCAGCATAGAACGTGTCGGTCATCAGCGAGTGAATCCAGGCTGTAGCACTGGGCTAGCAGGACTCCGGTGAACCAGGCTATAGCGGGCTAACAGGACTCCGGTATTCATCGCGTGACATTTCCCTAAAGGGACAGACACAGGAACGAAGAAGGACACATGCCGGCCAGCCTAAGTGTTCTGGAGCAGTAGCAAGCTACCAAGGCTTAGTGGAAGTACTAGGAGACATTTCCCGGTAAGAGAGGCTACTAAGGATAAACAACTAGATAGTCAGATTCCACACATACCAAGCATTTCAATAACATACACACAATATGCTCGATATGTGCAAATACAACATGGCATCACAACATGACTCTACTACTCAAGTATTTTATTCAATAGGCTCCGAGGAGCGAGATATTACAAACATGGGTCTCATGACCCAACATTCAGAGCATACAAGTCAAAGCACATGCGGAAGCTTAACATGTCTGAGTACAGACGTCTACAAAGGAAAAAAGGCTGAGAAGCCTGACTATCTACCAGATCCTACCGAGGGCACAAGATCGTAGCTGAGGTAACAAGCTAAACGTCAAAGTCCACGCGGAACTACTAACAAGACCGAAGTCTCTCTGCAAAAACGTAAAATAGGCAAACGTGAGTACAAATGTACCCAGCAAGACTTACATCAGAACTAACTACATATGCATCATTATCAACAAAGGGGATGGTGGGGTTTAACTGCAGCAAGCCAGCTTTGACTCGGTGGCTATCCTGAACTACGACTGCAAGTAACTCTTTTGAGGTGGCGCACACGAGTCCACATATTCACCATATCAATACACCACTATGGATCCGCTCCCGTCTCCCTACGAGAACGCCATCCATAGCACTCACGCTTATCTTGCGCATTTTAGAGTATCCACTTTCACTTGTCTATGAACTGTTATAGGCAACCCAGAAGTCCTTTACCGCGGACACGGCTATTCGAATAGATGATGTTAACCCTGCAGGGGTGTACTTCTTCATACATGTTTCCACCACTTAGCATCTGCACACGACATGTGCTCGGTAGACTTCAAGCGAAAGCCGACATGGGTGTAGACCACGACCTACCTAAACACTCAAGTCTCTAGTCCAGGTTTATCGCCTATTCAGGTTCCATCCGCAGGGAGTCCGGCCGAAGTTTCCACATACGACCCCGAGCGATGTGTGCAGGGTTCCCGAGACACCAAACGGGCGCCCGGTACACCATGCCACGTGCCTACTGCATCACAGCCCACCCCTCCGATCAGCGCTGCGCATGGCCTCCAGCATACTACACACACCAGAAACTACTTGCAACTCCTAGACAGAGGACAAGGGTGATTAAGAAGTCGAGCGGGGTCATATTTCAGGGCCCAATGCATGGTAGTAGCTGAATCATGGATCACAAACACAGAACTCAGTTCCTAACGACGGCTTCAATGAGACAACCCACCATGTACTCCTACATGGCCTCTCACTGCTACCTTTACCAAATCGTGTTCACACACTTAGCTCACACATAGTAGGACATGTTCACACACCTCTGATTCATCCCCGATGAATCAGACCTGACTCAACTCTAAGCAATAGCAGGCATGACAAACAAACATGAATGAGTAGGCACAACAGGGCTCAAACAACTCCTACTCATGCTAGTGGGTTTCATCTATTTACTGTGGCAATGACAGGTCATGCAGAGGATAAAGGGGTTCAGCTACCGCAGCAAGTAACAGATGAATCGTTGTTGTCCTAATGCAGCAAAAGAGAGCAGGAGCGAGAGAGTAGGATTGTATCAGAATGAACAAGGGGGTTTTGCTTGCCTGGCACTTCTGAAGATAGCATTGAGTCTTCATCAGTGTCAACGATCACAACGTCAGTACAACGTCTACCGAGGGGGAACAACACTGGCAAACAGAGAAGAAACACGATCAATGCAATGCACAATATGATGCATGCTATGACATAGCAATATGAATGTGTTTTGGGCTAATGCAAGCTAGAACAGATTGAGATGAGTCCATTTGAATCAAAGATTCAAATGCAGACCCATTTTAAGAGGTTATATTAGTGCATTAACTTGTTTCATCTAAACAGCAAGGTTAAGTTGTTTAAACATGCATGAAACTAGTACAGATTGATAGATTGGATTTTTATGATCATTTTTCATATATAATTTGTTTGATTTGGAGCTACGGTTGATTTTCTATGATTTTTAGAAGTTTGCAACAATTTCTGGAATTTCCTGTAAAAGAATAAATCCAGAAAAAGAGTTACTGCATCAGCACTGCGTCACTGTGACGTCAGCAGTCAACTGACCCGGTCCAGGTCAAACCTAACGCGTGGGGGCCACACGTCAGTGACACAGGGCTATTTAGGTCACTGACATGTGGGACCAGTTAATGCTGACTTGGACAAAGTCAAATTGACACGTGGGGTCCGCAAGATTAACACTAATCCAAACAGGAAAATTAGACTAACCTAATTAGACACTGGGGCCCACATGGCAGAGGCTCTAGAGGTGGTTTAGCTGGGTCATTAGTGGCTAATGATGAGCCATGTCGTCAGTCGCCGGCAACGACCATTTCACGCGGCGGAGCTCGTCGGGATCTCGCTACAGGCCACGGTTTGAGGCGGGGTTTGCTCCTACGGCTTCCTGGCATTCTCGCGCATCTAGTGGTGGTAGCGACAGTAGCTGGGATGGCCGGGGTTGACGGCGACGAGCACTTTCGCGGCGGCCGGAGTTCGGGCACACTCAGAAACGGTGTTTTGGTGCACGGGAGGATGAGCTGCGGGTTGCTACGGAGTCCTGCGGACTCGCTAAGCACGGGGGTAGGCTCGAATGCGTCGTGGGTGCGCTCTAGCTATGGCGGCGCCATGGCCGGCGGCGGGGAGCGTTCGGCTCCGATGGCTGATGCGGTTAGAGAGCGAAGTAGGCTACGGGTCATGGGGGAAATGGTATAGAGGCTCACCGCGGTTCTTCTGGTGCTTCTGGCGAGGCAGGGGAGGCACGGGGTCCGGCGAAACGACGACGGGGATCTCCGACAACCGAGGTCGGAAACGGCGGCATTGGCGAGGCTTCAGGGTGTCCGGCGTTGCGTAGCTCAGCGAGGAGGTCGAGGACGACGCGGCGGAGCTTCTGGACTCATCGGCGGGGCGAGGGATGGTCGGTGGCCGTGGTGGCAGCGAACGGCGGTGTCGAGTGCGCTCGGGTGTGGCGCGGGAGAGAGCAGAGGAGGGGGGAGCACGGGAGAGAGTGAGAGGGGTCCAGGGGGGTGCGTGGCGTCGCGAGGGAGGTCCAAGGCGATGAGGGGGGAAGCGGCAAGAAGGAGGTGGCCGGGGCGCGTGTGCGTGCACGGCGGCCACACGCCCTCCTGCCTACTTGCAGGAGCTGGGAGACGACAGGGTGGAGCCCTGGTGGGCTGGGATGGCTTTGCCCAGCTGGCTGCTACAGTACCCGGCCAGGTGGCTTTGCCAGGTAAGTTCCTTTCTTTCTATTATTTCCTGTTTTCTATCATTTTGTAACTTCAGGGCTTTATTAAAAATACTTAAACAGATCCAAAAATCATGAAACTAATCATGGCTACTGTTTAGAATATATTCAACAGTAAACAGTTCAGTTTATGATTATTCGAGCATTTAAAATATTTCATAGTATTTAAATGCCCAAATGAAAATACCATATGATTTAATTCAGAGCCCAAATATGTCATGGAAAAATGTGCAACACCTCTAGTTACTGTTTCGAGCATTTCTAGAAATGATGAACATTTTCGAAAGCCATTTGGATTCACTGAAATTATTTTAGTTGAACCTAGTGAATTCCTTTGATGCTAGGGTTTAGGCAATCCCTATTTCAAGTTTCAAAAGAATTTAAACATGATGCAACACATGACTAGCTAGCTCAATGCATACCAGAACTAGGGATGTGACAACTCACCCCCACTAAACAAGAATCTCGTCCCGAGATTCAAGCGTAGGGTAAGATGAAGGGGGAACGCAAACGAACACAATCTTCACGATCTAGGGTGCACTTCAAATGAACATTGATTCGATCACCATGATTGTCTTGATGTCTTTCTCCAGGAACTCCTACTAACATGACAATGAGAGGGAAAGGAAAACTCTAGAGGGATCGATCTTATCGAAGATCGAACAACTGACTATCAACTCATGGAATGGGACATAGAAACACCTCTGGAGCTAAGAAGCAAAACATGCATCAGGAGGGGCGGAATAAACAATTTGACGAGGGTTTCAGAATAGCGAGGAAGAATTGCCATGATTCCATAACGGGGCACCTTAGGAAAGGTGACTCGTTGAACTGCTCTCTTAAGTGGCAAAAAGAATTACTTTTTATCCGTAGATCATTGAAACTCTTCATACCATCTTAAGGCAATTTACAATTGATCGATCGAAAGAGCTCGAAGGAATGGCATACTTGGACTAGGATGGATGATGTGGACTACCTTGTTGAAGACAACGCAATGGACGATTTTTGCTTATCATCGAAAATGGATGGGACCCATGGTAGGACCACTTTTGAGGATAATCCTGAACAAGAATTACTAAGAAGGCAGCCCATAGTGAAATGGCACAATGGCGGTGCAAGCTGGGAACAAAATGCAAATGTCGGGAATGTTTCAACCATCATATCTGCCTGAGATTCGGATCTGGCTGGGAACGGAATATTTCAGACAGCATGTCTGGGAAAGAAGGTTTGCAACACAAACCAACGACATAACGTTGCGGGATTCTCAGGAAATGAACTACGATAGCAAGCTCCAAAACATGAGCGAGTTTTGCTACAACATGTGAACACGCTGTCCCAGGCAAGCATGACCACATAGTAGTCTTATAATAAAAATACTACCGAGTTCTGGTTGGGAACCATCATCGAGGATAACGGAATCTTGTGCATGATCTAGAATTAGCACAACACAACTCCTTTTCCTTGAGTCAAATCAATCAGTGGCTTGGTGTGCTAGGAAACACATATGGAGTGGAGGCGGCCAACCTATCAACCATAGGGCACTTCGCACGTGCATGACTAACTTGGGATGATTCCAGAGGAAGTAAAAACAAACTTTCTCGAATTCACGGCGGCAACTTACATCAAATGCACGTGAATTAGAGGAAGTCACTCCTTTCATCCAAACGTATACCTCATGAGCGGAACATGAAGGCAATGCTTATAAAGTTTCCAACACTAGCTTAGATGTTCAACACGAATCATGGAGAAGATAAGGATGTTGTCGATGGGCTCAACAACAGTTCATCCTGGTTTCCATATAAATGGAATTCCATAATTAGGTGAACACGGTGATAGCATTGGTCAGACCAAAGGACATAATGGTGTATACCCGAGGGATCAACCACGAGTAAGACAACATTACGCACATCATTGGTTCTGATATGACTTGACAATAGCCCATACTCAAGTCAAAGTTTTGACAACGCAATAGATCCAACAACTGATCACGAGGACCAATCGATGGAGATATCATCTTTCTTCAACACATGCAATATATCCCTTGAAATGAACTAAGCTAGGCAAGCTTTTATCTTCCAACTCTCCAAGTTGTTGTTTAGCTTGACCAACTAGCTTAGGGGTATCCCACACAAATTCTTGGAGAAGGGGTGGTTTACAAGAAACCATCTTGATCACGAACTCAACATAGCGGTCAGGTCACACCCTGGTAATACTTCCGAGAAGATATTCAGAAAATCACGAACCAGCGATATGTTACTAAGCTCGAGAACAACCTTGCTTTTCAGGGCAAGACGATATGATCAAATGAGCGAGGACTTGACAACATCTTAACTCATCAATCGAAGTGTGCACCAGGAAAATGGACTAGGTGGCACGATCAACCTTAGGGTGATGATTCAATAATCAACACGCTAAGAATGAGAATATTGTCCATTAACTACCAAGCAACGGAGTTACTAGGATTATTGATTTCACACATCATGGTTCACTTGCCGGCATTCTGGTTGCGACAACACGGAACTAGGGAATGAGTAATGATGGCAGAAGTATCACTACATCAAGAATTCATAAGAGCCGGTGCAATTCTCATGAAAATCCTGACATAAAGACGGTAATACTTTAGGGTAGACCAGAATCAAAAGCTAGGTTGGCATTTTGATCTGCAGAGCACAACTATTTTGACCCAATCCTGGATATGGATGAGGTACTGGAGTTTGTTTCTCCTAGTCATTCTGGATAGAATGGCTTGACGAACCACAAGGGTAATAGACATCGATAAACAAATGCTTGAATACTCCTGACTATCAATTGATAGACGAGGGTCAGAATACAACTAAAGAGAACAATTCAAAGGAACATATAATTTTTTGAGTTGTGGATGCATAGATTAGTATGTCGAGCGAAGCTCAACATTTCTTCCGGATAACCCATGCGGAAAGGTAGAACTGGCAGATTCACAATTATGAATGGAGAACTCCTCAAGAGTACTCTGATTGTGATCCTTCGGTTCAGCGAGGAACTTCTGCCATAAGCGGTTCATAGTATTTGGAAGAAGGAAATACCACGGACCTCGAGGACTATCACAAAGTTACTAATATCCTAAAGGAACTAGCAAACACTATGAACAGGAGGTAAGTAGGGTGAACCTCGGGTTCAAGAACCCAGGAATAGAATACCTACTAACTAATAACATCGCGGGATGCTTTCGAGAATGATGGCCAGAATCATCACACCGGGAACACAAAACATGGTTCGATTACCAGGTGGCACTCTAAGACACCTAGAGTCATAATAATAACCCCAACATATATGTCAAGGCAACAGAGTACCTCAACTCACTGATTAGTGTGGTTAATCACGCCCAAAGGGACATCAAAACGGGAGGAAGGGATTTTGCAAATGCTTCAGACTATTTAGAAACCTGGGATGACTCGGACAGCATAACGGCTGTAAATGCCCAAAAAGATTTTAGACATGCTACAAAAATGGTGGCATAACCACTTAGAAGCACAATATCAAGGTTTCGAGATCAATAGTTAACATACGGAAGTAGTAGGAACTGAACTGAGGCTTAAATCCAACAATCCTATAAGTCTACGGATTAGTAACACGTGATCCTGATAGAAAGAAGAGAAAGCCTAGTTTCTTAACCCCGTAGGAAAGATAGGATGACTTAGATCAGAAGGCATAAGGTAAAGGAGTAAAAAGAGCCTTACATTCCCATCCCACAATCAATTCCCCTACATATAACTAAAGCATTTCTAGACTCAACTTCGACCGGTTTGGCTTGGTAATCCTACAGGCAGTCAGGCTCTGATACCAAAGCTGTCAGGACCCCGAGTCAATGCCACATCGATCTAGCATGTAACACCTCATATCACTTTGTGGCCTCACGCACGGTATTCCCACGGGTGTCGCCTTACCTTTGCCCGGGACCGTTTGCGCCTTTTGGGGCACGTATATGATAGTGTCGCTAGCATCCATATGATAAGGAGCCCGGGCTGACATCGCTAGTCATAAACCCAAAGTGGCATAGACTTACAGGGACAGGCATCCATGACCCAGCATAGAACGTGTCGGTCATCAGCGAGTGAATCCAGGCTGTAGCACTGGGCTAGCAGGACTCCGGTGAACTGGGCTGTAGCGGGCTAACAGGACTCCGATATTCATCGTGTGACATTTCCCCGAAGGGACAGACACAGGAACGAAGAAGGACACATGCCGGCCAGCCTAAGTGTTCCGGAGCAGTAGCAAGCTACCAAGGCTCAGTGGAAGCACTAGGAGACATTTCCCGGTAAGAGAGGCTACTAAGGATAAACAACTAGGTAGTCAGATTCCACACATACCAAGCATTTCAATAACATACACACAATATGCTCGATATGTGCAAATACAACATGGCATCACAACATGACTCTACAACTCAAGTATTTTATTCAATAGGCTCCGAGGAGCGAGATATTACAAACATGGGTCTCACGACCCAACATTCAGAGCATACAAGTCAAAGCACATGCGGAAGCTTAACATGTCTGAGTACAGACATCTACAAAGGAAAAAAGGCTGAGAAGCCTGACTATCTACCAGATCCTGCCGAGGGCAAAAGATCGTAGCTCAGGTAATAATCTAAACGTCAAAGTCCACGCGGAACTACTAACAAGACCGAAGTCTCTCTGCAAAAACGTAAAATAGGCAAACCTGAGTACAAATGTACCCAGCAAGATTTACATCAGAACTAACTACATATACATCATTATCAACAAAGGGGATGGTGGGGTTTAACTGCAGCAAGCCAGCTTTGACTCGGTGGCTATCCTGAACTACGACTGCAAGTAACTCTTTTGAGGTGGCGCACACGAGTCCACATATTCACCATATCAATACACCACTATGGATCCGCTTCCGTCTCCCTACGAGAACGCCATCCATAGCACTCACGCTTATCTTGCGCATTTTAGAGTATCCACTTTCACTTGTCTATGAACTGTTATAGGCAACCCAGAAGTCCTTTACCGCGGACACGGCTATTCGAATAGTTGATGTTAACCCTGCAGGGGTGTACTTCTTCATACATGTTTCCACCACTTAGCGTCTGCACACGACATGTGCTCGACAGAATTCAAGCGAAAGCCAACGTGGGTGTAGACCATGACCTACCTAAACACTCAAGTCTCTAGTCCAGGTTTATCGCCTATTCAGGTTCCATCCGCAGGGAGTCCGGCCGAAGTTTCCACATACGGCCCCGAACGATGTGTGCAGGGTTCCCGAGACACCAAACGGGCGCCCGGTACACCGAGCCACGTGCCTACTGCATCACAGCCCACCCCTCCGATCAGCGCTGCGCACGGCCTCCAGCATACTACAAACACCAGAAACTACTTGCAACTCCTGGACAGAGGACAAGGGTGATTAAGAAGTCGAGCGGGGTCATATTTCAGGGCCCAATGCATGGTAGTAGCTGAATCATGGATCACAAACACAGAACTCAGTTCCTAACGACGGCTTCAATGAGACAACCCACCATGTACTCCTACATGGCCTCTCACCGCTACCTTTACCAAATCGTGTTCACACACTTAGCTCACACATAGTAGGACATGTTCACACACCTCTGATTCATCCCCGATGAATCTGTCGGTGTACTAGAGTAGGGGTACCCTAGTATCTCGAACTTGTGCACGGGCAGTTGCAACACCCCGTGGCAAGGCTCGCCAGGTCACCGCCAAGATCCTCCGTGGCTCTTCAGAAGACAAGACCCCGGCAAGTGGGGCTTGCCGGGAAGCCATTCAAGAACGAAGTATTGAATCCGAGAAGACAAGGCCCCGGCAAGAGGAGCTTGCCGGGATGGCCAAACAAGGCATCTCAAGAAAGCTTGCCGCGACGCGCCACGCGTCCCGGCAAGGCACGGCGAGCGACAAGCTCCCGGGTCTGACAAGGTATCGCCCGCGGCAAGATGCTTGCCGCAGCAAGCGGCCACTCCGCGCCCAGGCTCCAGCACGTCCACCAACGTGTCGCCCGAGGGCCCTTCCTGGCACGCGTGGCGGGAGGCTGTGCAGCCAGCGGTGCGCGGTGGCAAGCGACGCTGACAGAAGGCCATCCTGGCGATCGGTGGCGCCCCTGACGGTCTCTTCTCACACTGTTTAGACGACACAGACGGGCATTTATTGCCCTTGTCCCCTACCGTCAGGGTTAGGTATGATACACTGTATCTACAGTAGAGGTAGCTGTACCTACCGCACTCTTTTTCCATTTTTACCCCTCTAGTCTACGTTGCCACCTGTCGGTGACCCCCTTTAGCGTATAAAAGGAGGCCCATGCGCAACGTAGAAAAGGGTCGGCTCATTCGAAACACCAAGAACACTCTCACGCTCGATCGGGTAGCGCCCGTCGCTCTTTGAGCACGAACTTAATACAATCCAACAAGCAGCAATAGGAGTGTTATCTCCTCGGAGAGCTCCGAAGCTGGGTAAACTGCTCGTGTGCACTGCCTCGATCCGCTCTTTGTGCGACCTCCGCCCCCCTCCGAACCGAAAGGGGCTCGGTCCGCCGGTCCCCATAGGTGTTCGTGGATCAGTTTCCCCGACATCTTTGAAGGAAGGTTCCCTCGCCCACAAGGTTTGCCGGGGGGAAGGAGAAGATAATGGTGTGGACCGGGCCGTTCAAGAAAGTTTTTCGCCCTGCCGGGAAGCAAACGACAGAAAAGCTAAGTTGCCAAAGTTCGAGCAATCAGTTTTTAAGTTTTTTGAGTTATTTTCCTTGAATGACCGTGCTTTGTATGGAAAACCTGTGCGCGAAGGAACCTTCTCGTAGGTAGTTGCGCCCTTACTTTGTTTCGAGTCTGCTCAACAACTTAAGAGAGCTGCGACTACTTGCGACAAGGTTGCTTGTCGGTAGCTGCCCCGCCAGCAGGCTGCTGAAGTTCCACACTCGGCGCTCGCGGCAAGGGTGCCTGCGCCGGCAAGTTTCCCTAGAAAGCGTAGGGCAGAAACATACAAAGCCGAGAGTCGAGTGAAGGAAGTAACATAGCAATCATTACCTAAGATAGAGTTATATTACAAAAGTAACTTGTCGCGCCTCTAATAAAGTGTTCCCATGACATGACTGGCAGCGGCAAGAAAAAGAAGAAAACGGACGGCCTAATCTATGCGGCCTCCATCAACCCTCTTGACCTCATTCACCTTGTACACAATGGGTGCGACAAGGGCTTTGAGCGCATCAAGATCAGCATCCGCCGGCAGCTTCTTGAGGACGTTGGCGAAGTTGAGGCCTGGGTTGCGGAAGGCCACCTTCACCAGCACCTTCTCCAAGACCCTGGCGCAGATCGTGCGCGACTCGTCGGCCAGCTGCTTCGGGATCCTCTCTCGGAGCTGCTGAAGGGCTGTCGCCATGCCTTTGAAGAAGATAGTGAGCTTGGCGCTGGGGGGGAGATTCTCGTCGGAGGAGTACCCAAAGTCCTCCACCCCCAGCTGCGCCAGCTCCCCGTCAATGATAGCAGCAATGTTCACGAGGCCCTCTGTCCAGAGCTCCATAGTATCCCTGAAGGTGTTCTAGGTCTCGGCGGCCCTCGTCAGCAACGCTTCGTTGCCCTTGATCTCCTCCTTCAAGTCCGCCTCCCGCTTCTTGGCACTGTCCAGCGTCTCCGTCAAGGTGGCCAGCTTGAGCTTCAGATCGGCGTTGGAATCCTTGGCGGCGCTCAGCTCTTTGCCCTTCTCGGCGAGTTGGCCCTGCAGCTCACTGTGGGCAAGGGCATCCTTCTCGCGCTCCAGCTTGAGCATGGCAAGCTCTTCGCCACCCGCCTTCAAATCAGCCTCCAGTTGCGCCACCTTTACCTCCAATTCCTTCTTGGCGGTCTCGGTAGCCGCAGCCGCATCCTTTGCTTCTTGGAGCGCCCCGCCAAGTGCCTGTTCGTGCGCGGCAAGCTCCTCCTCGTGGCCACCGAAGAGGGAGCCGGTGCTGATGTGCCCGTCGGCGAAGGGGCCGCCAAGGCTGCCGCCGAGGAAGCTGGCGAGGGATCTGGCGATCGCACTGACGGCCCTGAGGCTGCAGGAGCGCCAGGCGCTGCACCGACCGCCGATCCATCCGCCGCTGCCGCAGCGCCAGGATCCGAGGAGTCCCAGCCCGGCGCCTATCTGAAGGCCGGCGAGGGCATCTTCAGTATTGTCGCGCGTGTTCTCCTCGTCGCCCGCCTCGGTCCCCATCGGATCCGTGGAGGGTGGATTTGACGACCGGAGAAGAAGGAGAAATCAAACAAGCACTCGAGAGGAAAAATCAGCAGAAAAACACAAGAGAAATTTCAAGCAAGGAATTACCTGCACTGGGATCCGTGACCATGGGCTCCACCACCGAAGGCTCGCTGGTGCCGCCCCTTGCCGGAGAGTCCTCTCTTGCCGGAGATTGATCCCTTGTCGGGGAACGTTCCCTTGCCGGGGAATCACCCCTTGGCGGTGTGGTGGAAGCAGAAGGCACGTCGGAGGCAGTTTCCGAGCCCTCCGAATGAAGCTGTTCTGCTCCTGCACAAGCAAACCAACAGTTAGAAGTCAGCAAAGGAAAGAGAACCCGTGCGCGCCCAAAAGCAGAAAGTAAACCATGTACTTACGCTGGGGGCTACTTCGCGGAGTTGTTGCTAGGTCCGGCAAGGTGGTCTCGGGCGCCCCTCCTGTTGCCTCGACGGGCTCATCCTCGATGACAACCACCGGCACCTTGGCCCTCTTCGCCGCTCTTTGAGCCAACGTCTTGAAAAGGAGTAAGTTCAAATTGAAGCAAAGCTGAGCGCGGAGAGGTCGAAGTCCAGCCCACCTGCGGCGCGACGAGGCGGAGGAGTAGGATCCCTTGTCCGCTTGGCGGGCGCGGTGGCGGTGGCGCGGGAAGGTCCAGCTCCAGTTGCCGCAGCGGCGCGGGGAGCTCCCGCGGCAACATCGCTTGTCGAGGTGGAGCGTGTCGCGCGACGCGTTGGTTGCTGATTCCTTTGTCGCCCCACTGCTTCCCCGCCCCTGTGAAGGCGCCTTCTTGGCTGAACTGGGGGCTGCGCTGCGAGATCCACCTGCGGCAAGTGGCCTGGAGAGGGCGGGCCGCTCGCGCCCTCGGCGGGCTCGCTCGACTCGACCTCCGGTGTGGCAAGTTCTTCTTCGCCGTCGATCCACTCTCGCTCGGCAAGGCTTGCCGCCGCCTCCGCCTCTGCCTCCTCCACAGTGAAGCCAAACTCACCCGCGGCAGCGGCTGCCGCCGCCTCTTCCGCCCTGGTGAAGATGCGTCGCATCTCCTACTCGGTGGTGTCGCGGGTGAGGCTCCTCTTCTCGTCAGCGCGGACCTCCACTTCCACCAGCCCGTCGAAGAACTGCTGCACAACCTCGTCGGCTGTCTCTTGCCACGTCGGGACCAGACCGTGCGAGTCGCACTGCGGCATCATCGCGCGGATGCGGTCGAGGGAAGAATTGTTGCACAGCGGGACGACCCCCGCCGGCAACCTAAACCACTCCGGATGCTGGGGATCGTGCTTGAATAGCTCCTTGAGCATCGCATCCAGCTCCAGCATGGTGAAGTTGAAGTTGAGGCCCGGGCGCAGTCGCATGATATCTGCCGGGCCGCCAGACTCCCAAGCGGGTCTTTTCCTCTCCTGCAGGGGGGCGATGCGGCGGCGGAGAAAATCTGTGCCTACGGCACCCACGGTCAACCCGGCAACCCTGAGACGCAAGATTCTGGTGGTGGCAATCTTCAGCCTCGCGTCCTCCTGGGCCAGGCTGCTCCAGTCATTGCCGCGCACTACAGGAACTTGTCGCAGGGCGGTGAACGGCTGCGGGTCCTCCTCCATGATCCAACACCACTCAGCTCTCCACTCGTCCCACTTGCTGCGGAGCTGCCCCTCCAGATATGCCTCCTTCTTGCCGGCCCTCGAGATCCAAGCGATTCCTCCGGAAAGTGGCTCTCCTCTCTCGACCCGAGGCATGAAGTAGTGGCGGAAAAGAGCGACATTTCTGTGAACTCCGACAAAGTTTTCACACAAATGTGCGAAAACGGACATGGTCAAGACGGCATTGGGGGTGAAATCAAGGAGATGAAACCTGTAGGTGTTCATAATGTCGCAGAAGAATTCCGAGAAGGGTGGACAAAGACCACAATAGAAGAACAGCAGGAAGAATGGATACCCGTATGGAGCCCTTGTCGAAGCAGCAGCGAGAGAACCCTCGTGCGCAGATGCGCACGCGTCTCCGTCGTCCAGAAAAGATATAACCATTGCCGCAGTCCCTCCGCATCGAGCTCGGCGGAGAAAGTGGCCCGCTCCTTGCGCAGCGCCTCGAGCCACAGCGCCTCGGCCGACTTCGCGACCTTCCCGGTCTTCGGAGCCATGGCGAAGGTGGTGGAAGGGGTGGACGGCGTTGGTGGCGACGGCGGAGATTGGGGGCGGAGCGCTGCTTTCTTAGAAGAGAGGGGAACGGCGGAGATTCTGGAGTAGTAAACGGACAAGGTGAGCAACTGCCTTTGTCCCCTCTGCTTATAAAGAGGGAGGGGGTGAATGTTACGCATTTTCAGAATAAAGAATACCCCACAATCTCTCCCACGACGCCGCAATCAACGTGTGCCGTTCGGGGAGGGTGCGGTGGAGGCGGAGTAGGAAACGGCACGACCAGGCCGCGTGTGCCCGTGCCCTGTTTTGGGCGTGGCCCAACAGCGCTCGGCACCATGTGTGTCCCAGGCCCGGGGGCTCCTGTCGGTGTACTAGAGTAGGGGTACCCTAGTATCCCGAACTTGTGCACGGGCAGTTGCAGCACCCCGTGGCAAGGCTCGCCAGGTCACCGCCAAGATCCTCTGTGGCTCTTCAAAAGACAAGACCCCGGCAAGAGGGGCTTGCCGGGAAGTCATTCAAGAACGAAGTATTGAATCCGAGAAGACAAGGCCCCGGCAAGAGGAGCTTGCCGGGATGGCCAAACAAGGCATCTCAAGAACGCTTGCCGCGACGCGCCACGCGTCCCGGCAAGGCATGGTGAGCGACAAGCTCCCGGGTCCGACAAGGTATCGCCCGCGGCAAGATGCTTGCCGCGGCAAGCGGCCATTCTGCGCCCAGGCTCTAGCACGTCCACCAACGTGTCGCCCGGGGCCCCTTCCTGGCACGCGTGGCGGGAGGCTGTGCAGCCAGCGGTGCACGATGTCAAGCGGCGCTGACAGAAGGCCATCGTGGCGATCGGTGGCGCCCCTGACGGTCTCTTCTGACACTGTTTAGACGACACAGACGGGCATTTATTGCCCTTGTCCCCTGCCGTCAGGGTTAGGTATGATACACTGTATCTACAGTAGAGGTAGTTGTACCTACCGCACTCTTTTTCCATTTTTACCCCTCTAGTCTACATTGCCACCTGTCGGTGACCCCTTTAGCGTATAAAAGGAGGCCCATGCGCAACATAGAAAAGGGTCGGCTCATTCGAAACACCAAGAACACTCTCACGCTCGGTCGGGTAGCGCCCGTCGCTCCTGAGCACGAACTTAATACAATCCAACAAGCAGCAGTAGGAGTGTTATCTCCCCGGAGAGCTCCGAAGCTGGGTAAACTGCTCGTGTGCACTGCCTCGATCCGCTCTTCGTGCGACCTCCGCCCCCCTCCGAACCGAAAGGGGCTCGGTTCGCCGGTCCCCATAGGTGTTCGTGGATCAGTTTCCCCGACATATTTAAGGAGAAGATAATGGTGTGGACCGGGCCGTTCAAGAAAGTTTTTCGCCCTGCCGAGAAGGAAACGATAGAAAAGCTAAGTTTCCAAAGTTCGAGCAATCAGTTTTTAAGTTTTTTGAGTTATATTCCTTGAACGACCATGCTTTATATGGAAAATCTATGCGCGAAGGAAACTTCTCGTAGCTAGTTGCGCCCTTACTTTGTTTCGAGTCCGCTCAACAACTTAAGAGAGCTGCGACTAGTTGCGACAAGGTTGCTTGTCGGTAGCTGCCCCGCCAGCAGGCTGCTGAAGTTCCGCACTCGGCGCTCGCGGCAAGGGTGCCTGCGCTGGCAAGTTTCCTTAGAAAGCGTAGGGCAGAAACATAAAAAGGCGAGAGTCGAGTGAAGGAAGTAACATAGCAATCATTACCTAAGATAGAGTTATATTACAAAAGTAACTTGTCGCGCCTCTAATAAAGTGTTCCCATGACATGACTAGCAGTGGCAAGAAAAAGAAGAAAACGGACGGCCTAATCTACGCGGCCGCCATCAACCCTCTTGACCTCATTCACCTTGTCCACAATGGGTGCGACAAGGGCTTTGAGCGCGTCAAGATCAGCATCCACCAGCAGCTTCTTGAGGATGTTGGCGAAGTTGAGGCCTGGGTTGCGGAAGGCCACCTTCACCAGCACCTTCTCCAAGACCCTGGCGCAGACCGTGCGTGACTCGTCGGCCAGCTGCTTCGGGATCCTCTCTCGGAGCTGCTGAAGGGTTGTCGCCATGCCTTTGAAGAAGATAGTGAGCTTGGCGCTGGGGGGGGGGGGAGATTCTCGTCGGAGGAGTACCCAAAGTCCTCCACCCCCAGCTGCGCCAGCTCCCCGTCAATGACAGCAGCAATGTTCACGAGGCCCTCCGTCCAGAGCTCCACAATATCCCTGAAGGTGTTCTGGGTCTCGGCGGCCCTCGTCAGCAACGCTCCGTTGCCCTTGATCTGCTCCTTCAAGTCTGCCTCCCGCTTCTTGGCACCGTCCAGCGTCTCCGTCAAGGTGGCCAGCTTGAGCTTCAGATCGGCGTTGGAATCCTTGGCAGCGCTCAGCTCTTTGCCCTTCTCGGCGAGTTGGCCCTGCAGCTCACCGTGGGCAAGGGCGTCCTTCTCGCGCTCCAGCTTGAGCGCGGCAAGCTCTTCGCCACCCGCCTTCAGATTAGCCTCCAGCTGCGCCACCTTTACCTCCAATTCCTTCTTGGCGGTCTCGGCAGCCGCAGCCGCATCCTTTGCTTCTTGGAGCGCCTCGCCAAGTGCCTGTTCGCGTGCGGCAAGCTCCTCCTCGTGGCTGTCGAGGTTCACTTCCCGTTGAGCCAGCTCGCCTTCTCGCACATGTAGCTTCTCGCCGGCGAGCCGCTGCTGCTCTTCGGCTTCGGCCTTCTCGAGGAGGAAGGCCTTCCGCTCCTCAGCAAGCTCCTCCCGCTCCTCCGCCAAGGCCCGGAGAGCTTCCGGGCAAAGACCCCGGAGCTCCTCTGCGCGCTTCTCTATGTCCACGCTCGCCTTCACGACGAGCGCTTCCCGGGACTCCAGCTTGGCTTGGCGGGCGCGGTAGAGCGCCAGCAGCCTCCGTAGCAGCCGTTCCTCCTCAGGCTCGTTGCTGCTGCTTGTCGGCACGTCGACGATCGACAACCCAGCAGAGGCGAGCACCTCCCCATCCAGAGCTTCTCCTTCCACCGGCGCCCTGGAGCTTGACGCCCAGGGGAGCTTGATGAAGATGCCCTCGCCGGACTTCAGATAGGGGCCGGGCTGGGACTCCTTGGAGCATGGCGCTGCGGCAGCGGCGGAGGGATTGGCGGTCGGTGCAGCGCCTGGCGCTCCTGCGGCCTCAGGGCCGTCAGTGTGATCGCCGGATCCCTCGCCAGCTTCCTCGGCGGCAGCCTTGGTGGCCCCTTTGCCGGCGGGCACATCAGCACCGGCTCCCTCTTCGGTGGCCGCGGCATCATCAGTATTGCCGCGCGTGTTCTCCTCGCCGCCCGCCTCGGTCCCCATCGGATTCGTGGAGGGTGGATCTGACGACCGAAGAAGAAGGAGAAATCAAACAAGCGTGGCGCTCGCCGTGCCTTGAGATGCCTTGTTTGGCCATCCCGGCAAGCTCCTCTTGCCGGGGCCTTGTCTTCTCGGATTCAATACTTCGTTCTTGAATGGCTTCCCGGCAAGCCCCTCTTGCCGGGGTCTTGTCTTCTGAAGAGCCACAGAGGATCTTGGCGGTGACCTGGCGAGCCTTGCCGCGGGGTGCTGCAACTGCCCGTGCATAAGTTCGGGATACTAGGGTACCCCTACTCTAGTACACCGACAGGAGCCCCCGGGCCTGGGCCACACACGGTGCCAAGCGCTGTTGGGCCAGGCCCAAAACAGGGCACGGGCACACGCGGCCTGGTCGTGACGTTTCCTACTCCGCCTCCACCGCGCCCTCCCCGAACGGCACCCATTGATTGCGGCGTCGTGGGAGAGATCGTGGGGTATTCTTTATTCTGAAAATGCGTAACGTTCGCCCCCTCCCTCTTTATAAGCAGAGGGGACAAAGGCAGTTGCTCACCTTGTCCGTTTACTACTCCAGAATCTCAGCCGTTCCCCTCTCTTCTGAGAAATCAGCGCTCGGCCCCCAATCTCCGCCGTCGCCACCAACGCCGTCGACCCCTTCCACCACCTTCGCCATGGCTCCGAAGACCGGGAAGGTCGCGAAGTCGGCCGAGGCGCTGCGGCTCAAGGCGCTGCGCAAGGAGCGGGCCACTTTCTCCGGCGAGCTCGATGCGGAGGGACTGCGGCAATGGTTCTATCTTTTCTGGGCGACGGAGACGCGTGCGTATCCGCGCATGAGGGTTCTCTCTGCCGCTGCTTCGACAAGGGCTCCATACGGGTATCCATTCCTCCCGCTGTTCTTCTATTGTGGTCACTGTCCACCCTTCTCGGAATTCTTCTGCGACATTATGAACACCTACGGGTTTCGTCTCCTTAATTTCACCCCCAACGCCGTCTTGACCATGTCCGTTTTCGCACATTTGTGTGAAAACTTTGTCGGAGTTCACCCAAATGTCACTCTTTTCCGCCACTACTTCATGCCTCGGGTCGAGAGAGGGAGCCGCTTTCCGGAGGAATCGCTTGGATCTCGAGGGCCGGCAAGAAGGAGGCATATCTGGAGGGGGAGCTCCGCAGCAAGTGGGACGAGTGGAGAGCTGAGTTGTGTTGGATCATGGAGGAGGACCCGCAGCCGTTCACCGCCCTGCGACAAGTTCCTGTAGTGCGCGGCAATGACTGGAGCAGCCTGGCTCAGGGGTGCCGGGTTGACCGTGGGTGCCGTAGGCGCATATTTTCTCCGCCGCCACATCGCCCCCCTACAGGAGAGGAAAAGAACCGCTTGGGAGTTTGGCGGCCCGGCAGATATCATGCGACTGCGCCCGGGCCTCAACTTCAACTTCACCGTGCTGGAGCTGGATATGATGCTCAAGGAGCTATTCAAGCATGATCCCTAGCATCCGGAGTGGTTTAGTTTGCCGGCGGGGGTCGTCCCGCTGTGCAACAATTCTTCCCTCGACCGCATCTGCGCGATGATGCCGCAGTGCGACTCGCACGGTTTGGTCCCGACGTGGCAAGAGCCAGCCGACGAGGTTGTGCAGCAGTTCTTCGACGGGCTGGTGGAAGTGGAGGTCCACGCCGACGAGAAGAGGAGCCTCACCCGTGACACCACCAAGGAGGAGATGCGACGCATCTTCACCAGGGCGGAAGAGGCGGCGGCAGCCGCTGCCGCGGGTGAGTTTGGCTTCACTGTGGAGGAGGCAGAGGCGGAGGCGGCGGCAAGCCTTGCCGAGCGAGAGTGGATCGACGGCGAAGAAGAACTTGCCGCGCCGGAGGTCGAGTCGAGCGAGCCCGCCGAGGGTGAGCCCGCCGAGGGCGCGAGCGGCCCGCCCTCTCCAGGCCACTTGCCGCAAGCGGATCTCGCAGCGCAGCCCCCAGTTCAGCCAAGAAGGCGCCTTCGCAGGGGCGGGGAAGCAGTGGGGCGACAAAGGAATCAGCAACCGACGCGTCGCGCGACACGCTCCACCGCGACAAGCGATGTTGCCGCGGGAGCGCCCCGCGCCGCTGCGGCAACTAGAGCTGGACCTTCCCGCGCCACCGCCACCGCGCCCGCCAAGCGGACAAGGGATCCTACTCCTCCGCCTCGTCGCGCCGCAGGTGGGCCGGACTTCGACCTCACCGCGCTCAGCTCTGACGAGGAGGAAGAAGAGTAAGACTTTTCTACGCACTTGCTGTCCTTCAATCTTGTAGCTTGATCTTGTATCTAACTTGCTTCCATTTGAACTTGCTCCTTTTCAGGACGTTGGCTCAAAGAGCGGCGAAGAGGGCCAAGGTGCCAGTGGTTGTCATCGAGGATGAGCCCGTCGAGGCAACAGGAGGGGCGCCCGAGACCACCTTGCCGGACCTGGCAACAACTCCGCGAAGCAGCCGCCAGCGCAGCCCCCAGCGTAAGTACATAGTTTACTTTCTGCTTTTGGGCGCGCACGGGTGCTCTTTCCTTTGCTGACTTCTAACTGTTGGTTTGCTTGTGCAGGAGCAGAACAGCTTCATCCGGAGGGCTCGGAAACTGCCTCCGACGTGCCTTCTGCTTCCACCACACCGCCAAGGGGTGATTCCCCGGCAAGGGAACGTTCCCCGGCAATGGATCAATCTCCGGCAAGAGAGGAGTCTCCGGCAAGGGGCGGCACCAGCGAGCCTTCGGTGGTGGAGCCCATGGTCACGGATCCCAGTGCAGGTAATTCCTTGCTTGAAATTTCTCTTGTGTTTTTCTACTAATTTTTCCTCTCGAGTGCTTGTTTGATTTCTCCTTCTTCTCGGTCGTCAGATCCACCCTCCACGGATCCGATGGGGACCGAGGCGGGCGGCGAGGAGAACACGCGCGGCAATACTGATGATGCCGTGGCCACCGAAGAGGGAGCCGGTGCTGATATGCCCGCCGGCGAAGGGGCCGCCAAGGTTGCCGCCGAGGAAGCTGGCGAGGGATCCGGCGATCGCACTGACGGCCCTGAGGCCGCAGGAGCGCCAGGCGCTGCATCAACCGCCGATCCCTCCGCCGCTGCCGCAGCGCCAGGCTCCGAGGAGTCCCAGCCCAGCGCCAATCTGAAGGCCGGCGAGGGCATCTTCATCAAGCTCCCCTGGGCGTCAAGCTCCAGGGCGCCGGTGGAAGGAGAAGCTCTGGATGGGGAGGTTCTTGCCTCCGCCGGGTTGTCGATCGTCGACGTGCCGGGAAGCAGCAGCAACGAGCCTGAGGAGGAACGGCTGCTACGGAGGCTGTTAGCGCTCTACCGCGCCCGCCAAGCCAAGCTGGAGTCCCGGGAAGCGCTCGTCGCAAAGGCGAGCGTGGACATAGAGAAGCGTGCAGAGGAGCTCCGGGGTCTTCGCCAGGAAGCTCTCCGGGCCTTGGCGGAGGAGCGGGAGGAGCTTGCTGAGGAGCGGAAGGCCTTCCTCCTCGAGAAGGCCGAAGCCGAAGAGCAGCAGCGGCTCGCCGGCGAGAAGCTGCATGCGCGAGAAGGCGAGCTGGCTCAACGGAAAGTGAACCTCGACAGCCACGAGGAGGAGCTTGCCGCGCGCAAACAGGCACTTGGCGGGGCGCTCCAAGAAGCAAAGGATGCGGCTGCGGCTGCTGAGACCGCCAAGAAGGAATTGGAGGTAAAGGTGGCGCAGCTGGAGGCTGATCTGAAGGCGGGTGGCGAAGAGCTTGCTGCGCTCAAGCTGGAGCGCGAGACGGACGCCCTTGCCCACGGTGAGCTGCAGGGCCAACTCACCGAGAAGGGCAAAGAGCTGAGCGCCGCCAAGGATTCCAACACCGATCTGAAGCTCAAGCTGGCCACCTTGACGGAGACGCTGGACGGCGCCAAGAAGCGGGAGGTGGACTTGAAGGAGGAGATCAAGGGCAACGAAGCGTTGCTGACGAGGGCCGCCAAGACCCAGAACACCTTCAGGGATACTTTGCAGCTCTGGACGGACGGCCTCGTGAACATTTCTGCTGTCATTGACGGGGAGCTGGCGCAGCTGGGGGTGGAGGACTTTGGGTACTCCTCCGACGAGAATCTCCCCCCCCCCCAGCGCCAAGCTCACTATCTTCTTCAAAGGCGTGGCTACAGCCCTTCAGCACTTCCGAGAGGGGATCCCGAAGCAGCTGGCCAACGAGTCGCGCACGATCTGCGCCAGGGTCTTGGAGAAGGTGCTGGTGAAGGTGGCCTTCCGCAACCCAGGCCCCAACTTCACCAACATCCTCAAGAAGCTGCCGGCGGATGCTGATCTTGACGCGCTCAAAGCCCTTGTCGCACCCATTGTGGACAAGGTGAATGAGGTCAAGAGGGTTGATGGCGGCCGCGTAGATTAGGCCGTCCGTTTTCTTCTTTTTCTTGCCGCTGCCAGTCATGTCATGGGAACACTTTATTAGAGGCGCGACAAGTTACTTTTGTAATATAACTCTATCTTAGGTAATGATTGCTATGTTACTTCCTTCACTCGACTCTCGGCTTTGTATGTTTCTGCCCTACGCTTTCTAGGGAAACTTGCCAGTGCAGGCACCCTTACCGCGAGCGCCGAGTGCGGAACTTCAGCAGCCTGCTGGCGGGGCAGCTACCGACAAGCAACCTTGTCGCAACTAGTCGCAGCTCTCTTAAGTTGTTGAGCGGACTCGAAACAAAGTAAGGGCGCAACTAGCTACGAGAAGGTTCCTTCGCGCACAGGTTTTCCATACAAAGCACGGTCGTTCAAGGAAAATAACTCAAAAAACATAAAAACTGATTGCTCGAACTTTGGCAACTTAGCTTTTCTGTCGTTTGCTTCCCGGCAGGGCGAAAAACTTTCTTGAACGGCCCGGTCCACACCATTATCTTCTCCTTCCCCCCGGCAAACCTTGTGGGCGAGGGAACCTTCCTTCCATTGAGAAAAAGACAGAAGAAAATAATGATATGGAGCCTTACGGCTCGTTATTGCTTACCGGGGTCTGGTGCTGCACAAGATGCCAGATAACATATGCGAAAAAAAGAGAGAATGCATGAAATTGACAAGATGTGCGAAGCACGTGATCTTTACTTATGCACGGGGTCTGCGCCCGGCTTTGTACAAAGGATTACATGCAACAGCGGCAAGACTTGTACAAAAGGTGGTTGCCGAAAAAGCTTCCGGCAACCGCGCCCTATGGGTAAAACTTACGAAGATGCTCAATGTTCCAGGAGTTGCTCACCGGAATGCCATCTTCGGTCTCAAGGCAGACAGCGCCGGGCCTAGTGACTCGTTTCACCCGATAAGGGCCTTCCCACTTCGGCGTCAACTTGTTGGAATTCTTGGCGGACTGAACACGCCGAAGAACAAGGTCGCCTTCCTCGAAGCTTCTGGCTTTAACTTTGCGGCTATGGTAGCGACGCAAAGCTTGCTGGTAGCGAGCGGCTCACACAGCAGCCTGAAGACGGTCTTCCTCAAGGAGCAGCGTGTCATCTTGTCGCAGCTGCTCTTGCTCGAGCTCATCATAAGCAAGCACTCGAGGCGACCCGTATACGAGTTCCGTGGGGAGAACTGCCTCTGCCCCATAGACTAGAGCGAAAGGTGTCTGGCCAGTGGCTCGATTTGGCGGCGTCCTAATCGACCAAAGAACCACCGGCAGCTCCTCGATCCAGTTTCTTCCGCACTTGTGCAGCCTGTCGAAAGTTCTGGTCTTGAGGCCTCGCAGCACTTCAGCATTTACCCTCTCCGCTTGAGCGTTGCTTCTCGGATGAGCAACAGAAGCGAAGCAGACCTTGGTGCCAAGATGTTGGACGTACTGCATGAAGGTGCGGCTCGTAAATTGCGTGCCGTTGTCGGTGATGATCCTGTTAGGGATCCCGAAACGGCAAACAATCGACCTGAAGAACTTGACTGCTGACTGTGCTGTCACCTTCCTCACAGGCTCCACTTCCGGCTACTTTGTGAACTTGTCGATGGCGACGTACAAGAACTCAAAGCCCCCGACAGCTCGGGGGAAAGGGCCGAGGATGTCGAGCCCCCAGACCGAAAATGGCCAGGATAAAGGGATCGTCTGGAGAGCTTGAGCTAGCTGGTGTATCTGTTTGGAATGGAACTGGCACGCTTCACACTTGGTTACTTGCGCAGTTGCATCCTGGAGGGCTGTCGGCCAGAAGAAACCTTGCTAGAACGCTTTGCTGGCAAGTGCTCTCGCGCCAATGTGGTGACCACATATGCCTCCATGTATCTCTGCCAACAGCTGTTGTCCATCTTTCCGGCAAATGCACTTCAATTTCACACCGTTGAGTCTTATTCTGTACAGTGTGCTGTCGACAAACTTGTACATACTTGACTGCCGGGCTACTCTTTCCGCTTCCTCTTGCTCTTCGGGAAGCTCTCCTGTCTGAAGGAAACGGACAATCTTCTGCGCCCATGCTGGAGCTTGCGGCTCGACAACAAGGACTAAAGGCATATCTGTTGCTGCGGGAACATCCGCTTCCACGGCGAGAACCTATGGTTCAGCCGGAGCGTGATGCTCCCCGGCAAGCTTGCCGGAGCAAAACTTGTCGGGAGCGTCTGCTTCAACGAAACAAACCGTAAGGCTTGTCGGAGTAGGCTGCTCCTCAGCACTCTTGATGTTGATCTTGGGGACCTTCTTGGCGGCGGCTTCGGGTAGCTCTGCCGGAAAGTAGTCACCAGAAACCAACTTCCTCTTCTTGCTCTGTCCAGTTGACGGTGTCACGGATGGTTGAGTCAGCTTGAGCACAAAGATCCCTGGTTCCACAGGCAACTTTAGTGCAGCGCACTTCGACAGGCCATCAGCAATGTCATTCTGAGCTCTTGGAACATGTTCCATTTGCAGGCCGTCAAAGTGTTCTTCTAGCTTTCTCACTTCATCAACATAGGCTTCCATCAACGGACTCTGGTAGTTCTTGTTTACAATGAGCTTCCTGATCCCACGGTCTGCCGCGATCCTGAGACCGGCAAGCAAGCCTTCATACTCTGCAGTATTTTTCGTTGCTTGCTCCTTGGGAAAGTGCATCTGGACTACGTACTTGAGGTGCTCTCTGGTGGGTGCGATAAGCAGCACGCCAGCACCGGCGCCTTGCAGCGAGAAGGCACCATCAAAGTACATCAGCCACTCTTTGCTTGTCTCCTTGACGGGGATGCTCGTTTCTGGAATTTCTTCGTCTGGGGTTGGCGTCCACTCTGCTATGAACTCTGCCAATGCTCTGCTTTGGATTGTTGAAGTGCTCTCAAACTTGAGGCCAAAGCTTGACAGTTCCAGTGCCCACTCGACAATCCTGCCTGTTGCTTCTAGATTCTGCAGTATCCTCTTCAGCGGAAAGCGAGTGACAACTGTGATCTCATGTGCCTGGAAGTAATGGCGCAGCTTTCTCGAGGCCATGAGAAGGCCGAAAAGCAACTTCTGCACACCAGAGTACCTTGACCTAGCCCCCTGGAGAAGGGAGCTGACAAAGTAAACTGGGCGCTGCACCATTTTCTTCTGCACCTCTTCGCCCACCTGTGCAGACCTATCCTTGTCGGAACCAGAGCTTGCCGGCGAAGCCCCCTGCTTGTCGCTGGATATACTTGTCGTGGTTGCTGGCTCATCATCTGCCTCCCTCTCCGCAACTAACGCAGCACTAACCACTTGATTGGTCGCTGCTAGATACAGCAGCAACTTCTCTTGTGGCTTAGGTGCGACAAGTATTGGAGTGGAGGGCAGGTATCTCTTCAAGTCCTGCAGCGCAGCCTCCGCTTCCGGAGTCCACTTCATTGGACCTGCCTTTTTCAATATTTTGAAAAACGGCAGGGCGCGCTCAGCAGACTTAGAGATAAACCAGCTGAGAGCAGCCATGCAACCGGCAAGCCTTCGCACATCCTTGACGCGCTTGGGTGCTTCAATCTGCTCGATGGCCTTGATCTTGTCGGGGTTGGCTTCAATTCCCCGTTGAGATACGAAGAACCCGAGAAGCTTGCCGGAAGGGACTCCAAACACGCACTTCTCGGGGTTGAGCTTGAGGTTGATCTTGCGCAGATTTGCAAAGGTTTCATCTAAATCTTGGATCAGGGTCGCCTTGTCCTTGCTCTTCACCACTATATCATCCATGTAGGCTTCCACATTTCTGTGTATCTGGGGCTCAAAAGTGACATGGACCACCCTTGCAAATGTCGAACCAGCATTCTTCAACCCAAAGGGCATCCGTATGAAACAGTATGTGCCACAAGGGGTGATGAATGCGGTTTTCTCCTCATCCTCTTCTGCCATGAAGATCTGATGGTATCCTGAATATGCATCAAGAAATGAAAGCAAATCACATCCGGCCGTGGAGTCAACAATCTGGTCAATGCGCGGCAAGGGAAATGGATCTTTAGGACAAGCTTTATTGACATCAATGAAGTCTATACAAAGCCTCCATTTTCTGTTAGCCTTGCGCACGACTACAGGATTGGCTAACCACGTAGGATGGAGCACTCCTCTGACAAGGCCTGCTGCTTCCAACTTCTTGATTTCTTCTGCAATGAACTCTTGGCGCTCCACTACTTGCTTCCTGACTTTCTGCTTGACGGGCCGCGCATGGGGACAAACGGCTAGGTGGTGCTCAATCACTTTCCTGGGAACACCGGGGATATCAGACGGTTGCCATGCAAACACGTCGACATTCGCCCGCAGGAAAGCAACGAGCGCGCTTTCCTATTTAGGATCGAGAGTGGCACTGATGGTGAAGGTACCACCAGTACCGTCCTCCTTGGAGGACACCTTCTTGGTCTCTGGTGGAGCTGCCATCGTCTTCTTAAACTTGCCGGTGGAGCTCAATGGTGCGTCCTCGACGGTAGCGCAGCACTCCAAAGAGGTGCGCTTGCCGGAGTGGGCATCAGAGCTCTTGCTGGACTTGGTCTTCTTCTTCCCCCCGGGAGCTTCAGCGGCAAGCGACTTGTGATCGGCTGTGGCTCCTGCTTCCCGGTAGATCTTGTCGGCGCAGATAAGGGCATCTTTCTTGTCGCCAGGGACAGAGATAACGCTTATCGGGCCTGGCATCTTGAGTATGTTGTAGGCATAATGAGAGGCTGCCATGAACTTGGCGAGCGCAGGACGGCCGAGGATCCCATTGTAGGGCAATGGAATATCAGCCACGTCAAAAGTGACCCTCTCAGTTCTGAAATTCAGCTCGCTGCCAAATGTGACCGGCAACGTGATCTTTCCCTTCGGCTTGCTCCTTCCCGGGTTGATTCCTTGGAACAGGCCGGTTTCTTCGAGCTCGCTGTCAGGGATCTGGAGTTTCTGGAGGACCGCGGAGGAGATCAGATTCAAGCCGGCCCCGCCATCAACTAGCATCTTCGTGACTTTGAGGTTGCGGATAGTTGGCGAAACCAACATCGGCAAGCACCCGACTACAGTTATCTGATCAGGGTGATCCTCAATATCAAAGATGATAGGCGTGCTGGACCATTTTAGAGGCCTGCGTGACTCCATGGATGGTTCAGCTGCATTAACTTCCCGCATCCACTGCTTGAGTTGGCGGTGTGAAGCATGCAAGGAAGCACCACCATCAACGCACAGGACCTCTGTGGCTTTCTGAAATTCCTGCTCATCGGCCTCGTCATCATCCATGTCTTCGTCGTCGTCGTCGTCTTCATCCTTGTCGCGGCCGCGGGGAGGTCTGTCTCCTTGCCGCTGCTTGGCCTTGCCGCGGCGTCCCCCCCCCGGCCGGGGCGTTTCTTGCTGGCTCCTCCAGCACCTTCCTGGGCTTTCTCCTTGTCGCGTCGCTCGTATTTAGCCTTCTGCTGCTCAACAAGCTACTCAACTTTCTTACAACTCTGGAGGTCATGGCCCTTGGTGCGGTGGATCTTGCAGTACTGCTTGCCGGAGCTGTCTTGCTTGTCGGCGGCAGCCACAGCCTGGCTTTCCTTGCCGGAGCCACCAGCTTTAGCTTCCTTGGCGCCACCTCTGTTGCCGGACTGCTCAACAGCTAGCACCTCTTTGCCCTTCTTCCTTCTGTTGTTCCACCGCCGGCCCTTCCTTGCCGGGGCAGCATCCTCACTGTCCGATCCCCCTCCTCCTGTGTTCTCTCTGGGGAGCCTCCTCCCCTCTTCAGCGCGTGCACACTTGTCGGCTAGGGCATAAAGCTCGCTGACATCCCTGATCTTGCACATCGCCATCTCCTCCCTCATCCTGCGGTTTCGCACGTTCTGATGAAACGCGCTGATGACTGCGGCAGGGTGGACGTCTGGGATGTTGTGCTGCACACGGCTGAATCTCTGAATGTACTTGCGCAGGGACTCTCCTTCCTTTTGGGCGAGCAGATGAAGGTCGCTCTCTTGGCCATGTGGCTTGTGGCCGCCTGTAAAGGCGCCGACAAACTGATGGCACAGATCTGCCCAAGAAGAAATGGAGTTGTCCGGCAAGTGCATGAGCCAGGATCTGACGTTGGGATTGAGCACCAGCGGGAAGTAGTTGGCAAGGATCTTGTCGTCTCGTCCCCCGGCAACCTACACGGCGATGGTGTAGATGCTGAGGAACTCCGACGGATGCGACTTGCCGTCGTACTTCTCCGGTACATCTGGCTTGAAATTTTTCTTGCTGGGCCACTGGACTTGCCACAGCTCATGAGTGAACGCAGGGCAACCTACCGCGTACGGCAAGTCGCCTGGTTCCCCGAGGCATGCATGTCAACAGTGGGCCCAGCGCGCTGGTCAGATTGACACCGCGCTTCTCTTCGGCGCTCGATGCGGGTGCGAGCGTCCTCTTGTTGTTGTTCGTGCAGAACTTGGCGCTGATCGCGACGAGCTCACGGGTCCGATGATGTGGTGGAGTCGCTGTCGAGGTGGACCCGGCGATTCGGCGATCTTGGCCTTCGTGGCGGAGAGTGCATGGAGGTTGCACCCCCGTTGGTCTTGTCACCATCGGTCCGCGTCCGGCAGTCTTGCCGCGGCAGCGAAGTGCTTGGTTGCCGCGCAGTGTCGCCGTTGGCGAAGCCGATGAGACTCTGGATAGTGGCCCTCCACTCGTCGGTCTTGTCCGCCGTGGGAGGGTAATCTAGAAGCAGTTGCGCTCGCGCCAATGCTTCTGCTGGAGTGGAGGGCGGTAGTGGCGAATGGTGCGAGGAGCGGGATATGCTCGAACTTCTAACTATGTTAGAAGGAGCAGTGTCCCGCCCAGGCGACCGCACTTCGCTGGGGCCAGCATGCTGGCGTGCATGCTAGTCTTGAACGCCACGCGAACCACCAGCTTGATCTTGGCCCGGCGGACGTATGGCGCTGCGAACGCCATGACGCTGTTGGTCCCGCGCCTCCTAAGACGGGCGCGGTGTGCGTACGGACGCCGAGGTTTGTGCCGCCTTGTCCTTGGATTTGGCCGCACTATGAGCTCCCTCGTCGGCGCCCGTTCTTCCGCCGGCGTCTACTCCACCATCCGCTTGCTCCGGAGGCGGTGGAAGCGACGCAGACGGAACAACTGCCTCCGAGGCCTTCTTCTTCGATGGCATGTCGATGAAGACGATGAAGATTTAGCTCGCATGCACGCCGGATCGGGTTCACACGATCTCGACGCCCCCTACCTGGCGCGCCAAAGATGTCGGGGAAACTGATCCACGAACACCTACGGGGACTGGCGGACCGAGCCCCTTTCGGTTCGGAGGGGGGCGGAGGTCGCACGAAGAGCGGATCGAGGCAGTGCACACGAGCAGTTTACCCAGCTTCGGAGCTCTCCGGGGAGATAACACTCCTACTACTGCTTGTTGGATTGTATTAGTTCTTGCTCAGGAGCGACGAGCGCTACCAGACCGAGCGTGAGAATGTTCTTGGTGTTTCGAATGAGCCGAACCCTTCTACGTTGCGCATGGGCCTCCTTTTATACGCTCAAGGGGTCACCGACAGGTGGCAACGTAGACTAGAGGGGTAAAAATGGAAAAAGAGTGCGGTAGGTACAGCTACCTCTACTGTAGATACAGTGTATCATACCTAACCCTGACGGCAGGGGACAAGGGCAATAAATGCCCGTCTGTGTCGTCTAAACAGTGTGAGAAGAGACCGTCAGGGGCGCCACCGATCGCCACGATGGCCTTCTGTCAGCGCCGCTTGCCACCGCGTAGCGCTGGCTGCACAGCCTCCCGCCACGCGTGCCAGGAAGGGCCCCCGGGCGACACGTTGGTGGACGGGCTGGAGCCTGGGCGCGGAGTGGCCGCTTGCCGTGGCAAGCATCTTGCCGCGGGCGATACCTTGTCGGACCCAGGAGGTTGTCGCTCGCCGTGCCTTGCCGGGACGCATGGCGCGTCGCGGCAAGCGTTCTTGAGATGCCTTGTTTGGCCATCCCGGCAAGCTCCTCTTGCCGGGGCCTTGTCTTCTCGGATTCAATACTTCGTTCTTGAATGGCTTCCCGGCAAGCCCCTCTTGCCGGGGTCTTGTCTTCTGAAGAGCCACAGAGGATCTTGGCGGTGACCTGGCGAGCCTTGCCGCGGGGTGCCGCAACTGCCCGTGCAGAAGTTTGGGATACTAGGGTACCCCTACTCTAGTACACCGACAGAATCAGACCTGACTCAACTCTAAGCAATAGCAGGCATGACAAACAAACATGAATGAGTAGGCACAACAGGGCTCAAACCACTCCTACTCATGCTAGTGGGTTTCATCTATTTACTGTGGCAATGACAGGTCATGCAGAGGATAAAGGGGTTCAGCTACCGCAGCAAGTAGCAGATGAATCATTGTTGTCCTAATGCAGTAAAAGAGAGCAGGAGCGAGAGAGTAGGATTGTATCGGAATGAACAAGGGGGTTTTGCTTGCCTGGCACTTCTGAAGATAGCATTGAGTCTTCATCAGTGTCAACGATCACAACGTCAGTACAACGTCTACCGAGGGGGAACAACACCGGCAAACAGAGAAGAAACATGATCAATGCAATGCACAATATGATGCATTCTATGACATGGCAATATGAATGTGTTTTGGCTAATGCAAGCTAGAACAGATTGAGATGAGTCCATTTGAATCAAAGATTCAAATGCAAACCCATTTTAAGAGGTTATATTAGTGCATTAACTTGTTTCATCTAAACAGCAAGGTTAAGTTGTTTAAACATGCATGAAACCAGTACAGATGGATAGATTGCATTTTTCTGATCATTTTTCATATATAATTTGTTTGATTTGGAGCTACGGTTGATTTTCTATGATTTTTAGAAGTTTGCAACAATTTCTGGAATTTCCTTTAAAAGAATAAATCCAGAAAAAGCGTTACTGCGTCAGCACTGCGTCACTGTGACATCAGCACTCAACTGACCCGGTCCAGGTCAAACCTGACGTGTGGGGGCCACACGTCAGTGACACAGGGCTGTTTAGGTCACTGACATGTGGGACCAGTCAATGCTGACTTGGCCAAAGTCAAATTGACACGTGGGGTCCGCAAGATTAACACTAATCTAAACAGGAAAATTAGACTAACCTAATTAGACACTGGGGCCCACATGGCAATGGCTCTAGAGGTGGTTTAGCTGGGTCATTAGTGGCTAATGATGAGCCATGTCATCAGTCGCCGGAGTTTCACTGGCGACGACCATTTCACGCGGCGGAGATCGTCGGGATCTCGCTACAGCCCACGGTTTGAGGCGGGGTTTGCTCCTACGAATTCCTGGCGTTCTTGCGCATCTAGTGGTGGTAGCGGCAGCAGCTGGGATGGCCGGGGTTGACGGTGGCGAGCACTTTGGCAGCGGCCAGAGTTCGGGCACGCTCGGACACGGCGTTTTGGTGCACGGGAGGATGAGCTGCGGGTTGCTACGGAGTCCTGCGGACTTTCTGAGCACGGGGGTAGGCTCGAATGCGTCGTGGGTGCGCTCTAGCTACGGCGGCGCCATGGCCGGCGGCGGGGAGCATTCGGCTCCGGTGGCTGATGCGGTTAGAGAGCGAAGTAGGCTACGGGTCATGGGGGAAACGGTACAGAGGCTCACCGCGGTTCTTCTGGTGCTTCTGGCGAGGCAGGGGAGGCACGGGGTCCGGCGAAACGACGACGGGGATCTCCGGCAACCGAGGTCGGAAACGGCGGCATTGGCGAGGCTTCAGGGTGTTCGGCGTTGCGTAGCTCAGCGAGGAGGTCCAGGACGACGCGGCGGAGCTTCTAGACTCATCGGCAGGGCGAGGGGTGGTCGGTGGCCGTGGTGGCAGCGAACGGCGGGGTCGGGTGCGCTCGGGTGTGGCACGGGAGAGAGCAGAGGAGGGGGGAAGCATGGGAGAGAGTGAGAGGGGTCCAGGGAGGTGTGTGGCGTCACGAGGGAGGTCCAGGGCGACGAGGGGGAAAGCGGCAAGCAGGAGGTGGACGGGGTGTGTGTGCGTGCACGGCGACCACACGCCCTCCTGCCTACTGGCCGGAGGTGGAAGACGACAGGGAGGAGCCCTGGTGGGCTGGGCTGGCTTTGCCCAGCTGGCTTCTACAGTACCCGGCCAAGTGGCTTTGCCAGCTAAGTTCCTTTCTTTGTATTATTTCCTGTTTTCTATTATTTTGTAACTTCAGGGCTTTATTAAAAAAACTTAAACAGATCCAAAAATCATGAAACTAATCATGGCTACTATTTAGAATATATCCAATAGTAAACATTTTAGTTTATGATTATTTGAGCATTTAAAATATTTTATAGTATTTAAATGCCCAAATGAAAATACCATATGATTTAATTCAGAGCCCAAATATGTCATGGAAGAATGTGCAACACCTCTGGTTACTGTTTTCAGCATTTCCAGAAATGATGAACATTTTCGAAAGCCATTTGGATTCACTGAAATTATTTTAGTTGAACCTAGTGAATTCCTTTGATGCTAGGGTTTAGGCAATCCCTATTTCAAGTTTCAAAAGAATTTAAACATGATGCAACACATGACTAGCTAGCTCAATGCATACCAGAACTAGGGATGTGACATTGGGTGGCATGCTTTTCCTGTCAACGAAAATGATCGAGTAGTTCCCAATACTTTCCATGCTGGATATATCGTAGGCGGTTCCCAAACAGAAACTAAAGTTTATTCCTTTTTCCACCATACTTTCACATTCCACGGCTGGCCGAATCCACAGGTGCCATCCATACCAACACTTTCTAAGGAATTTATTATTTGACAACATAAAGTAAATTCATTTTTCATTTTGGGACTGGGCATCCCTAATACCTTTGCTATACTCTCGTGCAATGACAAGTGAATAAACACTCATCTTTAGAATAACACATCTAGCATGGAAAAATATCAGCCACCCCCTACCGTTTCATGAGCGGTACGAGCACACAAAAGAGAAATTTATTTTGAAAATTAGAGATGGCACATACAAATTTGCTTAGAACGATACGAAAATACCGCATGTAGGTAGGTATAGTGGACGCATATGGAAAAACTGGTTTAAGGATTTTGGATCCACAAGTACTGATCATACTCAGTGCAAATGAAGGGTAGCAAAATATTGAGAAGCATCCAACCGAGAAACGAAAAATCTCATAAGCGAGCATTAAGCATATGTAATTTCATTGCATAACTATTAACTTTCATGCTTGCATAGGGAATCACAAACCTTAACACCAATATTCTTAATAAAGCATAATTACTCATCAACATGACTCACATATTATATCAACATATCACAAAACTATTACAAGGAATCAAGTTTATTTTGTCCAATGGTCTTCATGAAAGTTTTTATTATATCCCTCTTGAATATCTATCACTTTGGGACTAATTTCATATGTTGCTTTTGATAGCTCAAACAAATCTAAGTGAAGAACATGAGCATACAATTTTCTTATCTCAAAATAATTTAAGTGAAGCAAGAGAGAATTTCTTAAAAAAATTACTGACTCTCAAATAAATCTAAGTGAAGCATTAGAGTATTTCTTCAAAAATACTAAAGCACACCGTGCTCGAAAAGGTATAAGTGAAGCACTAGCGCAATTCAAAAGCTCGAAAAGATTTAAGTGAAGCATAGAGAGCAATTCTAACAAGTCTTAGCATAGTTTTGGCCCTCTCAAATAGGTGTGTCTAGCAAGGATACATGACCTAGAATAAAAAGCAAAAGAAGCAAAGACTCGTATCATACAAGATTCTCCAAGCAAAATTCATGATATGTGACGAGTAAAAATATAGCTCCAAGTAAAATACCGATGGTCGTTAGAAGAAAGAGGGGATGCCACTCGGGCATCTCCAAGCTTAGTTGCTTGCTTCTCTTTTAGATAATAGCTTGGGATGCCATGGGCATCCCCAAGCTTAGGCTCTTCTTACTCCTTATTCCTTCATCCATCGTGATCTCACCCAAAACTTGAAAACTTCAATCAGACAAAACTCAACAAAATCTTCGTGAGATCTGTTAGTATAACAAAGCAAATCACTACTAAAAGTATTGTTGCAAACCCATTCATATTTTGTTTTTGCATTATATCTACTGTATTCCAACTTCGCTATAGCTTATACCCTCCAAGACAAACCATAGATTCATCAAAATAAGCACACAACACAAAGAAAGCAGAATCTGTCAAAAACAGAATAGTGTGTAGCAATATGAATACTTCGAATATTTCGGTAACTTCAAATTTTTTGAACAATTAGGACAATGTGGGCAATTTTCAATCTTGTGTAAAAAATTCAGAGCAAAAGTACGTTTCTGTGATTTATGAAAATTATTTTTTTGAGCGCAGAAGTTTCTGTTTTTCAACAAGATCAAATCAACTATCACCCAACATGATCCCAAAGGTTTCACTTGGCACATAAAACATAAAAAGACATCTAATCAGAGGCATCTTTATATGTTTATTGAAAAACAACAAGAAAACCATAAAGCAAAAAGACAAAGATTGGGTTGCCTCCCAACAAGCGCTATTGTTTTACGCCCCTAGCTAGGCATAGAATTTTAACGACGTTCACATGAAAGAAAAGATTTTAAGCACAAAGGGAACATCATAAAACTTGAGACAAACACATTTAAGTCTAACATACTTCCTATGCATAGGAATTGTATAAGCAAACAAATTATCAAGACAAGAAATATCTAGCATATGCAAAGGAGAGGAATATAACATTGAAAATCTCAACATAACGAGAGGTAATTTAGTAACATGAAAATTTCTACAATCATATTTTCCTCCCTTTTAATAATTACATGTTGGATCATACTCAAATTCAACAATACAACAATCATATCAAATTTTCTTTTCATGATCCACATGCAAAAAAGTCTTATAATCTTCCAAGATAGTGGGATTAACATCAACTAAAGTGATGACCTCTCCAAACCCACTTTTATCAACAATTTCATAAGATTGATCATTCTCCAAAGTAGTGGACATCTCAAAA
Organism: Triticum aestivum; assembly: GCF_018294505.1. Lineage (NCBI taxonomy): Eukaryota > Viridiplantae > Streptophyta > Magnoliopsida > Poales > Poaceae > Triticum > Triticum aestivum. The sequence continues at coordinate 141,722,239 of NC_057807.1, forward strand.
TTACCATCCCCAAGCCTGGGGTTTTGCATATCATTAACACAATTGAAAATAATAGAATTTATAATAACATCATTGCAATCATGCTTTTCATTCAAGGAGCTATCATGAATCACTTAATCAATTTCTTCTTTCAACACTTCATCACAACTTTTAGATTCATAAATCTCAAGCAAAACTTCATAAAGATAATCTAGTGAACTCAATTTACTAGCAATTGGTTCATCATAATTGGATCTCTTGAAAAGATTAGCAAGTGGATGAGGATCCATATCAATATAATTTTAGTAAGTGAAGATGCAATAAATAGAAGGCACATGGACACACAAGCAAACATGAGATCTGACGAGAAAAATGCAAATGAAAAAGAAGGTGAATAAAACGTAAAATTTTATGAAGTGGGGGAGATGAAAATGAGAGGCAAATGGCAAATAATGTAAATTGCAAGGAGATGAGATTTGTGATTAGGAACCTAGTATATGTTGATGATGTCTCCCCGGCAATGGCGCCAGAAATTCCTTTTGATGTGGCTTGAACTACGTCGGTATTTACCCAAAGAGGAAGGGATGATGCAGCACAACTATGGTAGTATTTCCCTCAGTGATGAGACCAAGGTTATAGAACCAGTAGGAGAACCACACAACACTACAAAAAATACACTTCCGTGATCATACATGTTTGTCACAATAGGTCACGTTTTCTGTCATGCATGTACATCCATGACGATTTTATGGCAGAATCAAGATAGTCATACATGTGTTGTCGTAGAAGTGTTCCATGACATTACCAAAATTATCATCACGGAAGTGTCCACTTCCAGAATGATAAATCGCGCGTCGTAGAAGTGCTCTTGTCAAGGGTGACCGACACGTGGCATCCACCGCAACGGCTCGCCGTTAAGCTATCGTGTCCGGTTTTGGATCCGATAACCCGTTAATAGCCCGGACCAATGGGGATTTTCCACGTATAAAATTCTCATTGGCCGGAGGAAACACATGTTGGCTCACCGTTGGGACAGATGTCATCCACTCATTGGACAGGAGGCGCCTATGATACGTCGGCACATGGCACGACCCAACAGAGGCCCATTCCAGTGAAAAGGCCGGCCCATTTGACTTGGTCAAAAGGTAACGAGCTAGCCCACGGAAAGCCTGTTAACGACATGTTCGTATATCGCCCATTTACAGCCCGCTAACACCCGACCCATTATGGCCTATCGGAATTAAGCCTAGTAGCTTCATCTGGGCCGTCCAATATGATTCTAGCCCGTTGTAACTTGCGGCCCATGATGTCTTTCGGCCCATATGAGGCTCTTCATAACTTTGGTCCCATTAAAGGCCCGAGATGAAACTGGCCCATAATGAACAGTGTATCACTTTATACCCATTAACGACCCATTATTTCGTCCGCCGTTTCCAGCCCATGTTAACTTTCGGCCTTCTAAGGGCCCATTTATTCTTGGGCTCATTCTAGAATTCGGTTAGTTACGGTCCGTTACTAGCTTCTTCCGTTTGTGGGCCAAATTCAGCCCGTGGTTACATTCGGCCCGTTTGTGGACCATTAACCCGTTGCGTTCTTTTCATGTAAAAAACCATTGGGTTGTTTTCATAGATTTATCAAATACGTCCTATTAACGGCCCGTTATGGTCCATGAATAGTACGGCCGATGATTGGAGAAATGATTATACGCCTCGTAGAAGGCCCATGGATCCTACGGCCCGTAGAAGACCAATAGATCCTATGGCGTGTAGAAGGCCCATGGATCCTACGGCCCGTAGAAGGCCCATGGGTCCTACGTCTTGTATAGAAGACCAATGGATCCTACGGTCCGTAGAAGGCCCATGGATCATACGTCGTGCAGGAGGCCCATGGTTACAACAGTCCGTGTGTTGCCATGATTATTATGGCCTAGTTACCAAAAATAGGTTATTGTGGCCACTAGAAAAACACGGAAAAAGAACTACAGTGACTACAAGCGAACAACTAAACAAATACAATAAGGAAATAAATAAGCAAGCAACTAACGCTAGCCTATTACGGCTATTACACATATTACATCCACTAGGCATCAAAGTTCCCCACCAGTGCAAATATAGGGAACAAAGCAGCATATTACATACACTGGCCGTCAAAATTGGCCACCAGTACAAATAAATGCGGCAGCAAAACAAGAGCATAACTGAAACAACTTTAGAAAAGCTCAAGAAATGTTATCCTGGGTATCCACCATGCTGGCAATAAGCTGCAAGCTTATTAGCTTTGTCCTGTTTGGTGCTAAAATCCTCCAACGCTTGATGTTGCACCAGAAAGTATGCATCCAAATGCTCCAGGGACTTCCGCAGTCCTTCCGCTTCTTGTTGCAACATAACTCTATGGATAAGTGCCATTGGAGTTTCGATTGGATCCTTCAATTTAAAAATAAGTTTGTATGAGTAAATACAGTGATACAAGAGCAAAGCAGTATGCACGATAGCAATGGAATCTTAAATTAGAACAATTGTTCTTCAGGTTTAAGCACTTGTTCTACATGAACAGAGTACAGTAAGATGCAAGAATATAGTACTTAAAAATAGAAAATGAGCTCATAGACCTTACTACATTCTTGGTTCGGGACCAGTACAGAACAAGGTGTTCCCATTCATCGTCCAGTAAATGTGTCTCAGGAGAACATAAGGGAATTTGATGAGTTTCTTTGCCGGTGAAGTACGTTTTCTTCAGGTAATTTCGATACTGCCACCAAGCATTCTTGAAGTTAGCAGAGGTATTAGCACAGGTTACCTCATGCTGAGTTTCCAAATCGGTCCTTCTCTATAGAGAAAAATGGGAAATTTTGTTGTATTATAACCATCATGGAGGTAGGAATGGGACAAAGCAAAGTAATTGCCATGAATAACATTACTTACACATAACTCCTGGACAAACACCTGCAACTGGCATTTTCCTCCATCTTCAATATATAATATTTCCAAGATGGGAAGATACGCACATAGGATTTAACAACATCAAATGCGATAGATGCTAAACTACGACTGGTTGGTTGTGCTTCTCCACAGGAATAGGCGTACTAACTGGTGGAGTTGGGGTTCGCTGTGGTAGTAGTATCCCTTTGGGCACTGAAGATGCCTTACTAACTGCTCTTGTTTGGGAGCTCTATGGTGGAGATGGTGATGTGTCAACAGGAACTGGGTTACTATCTACTGGGGTTGGGGTTAGATTGGGTGAAGCTGGTTCTCTGTCCATGGTAGTAGGGGTACAATCTGCGAGAGTCTAGGTTATGTGTGGTAGGGCTGGTTCTCGTGATGTACAACCGGTGTGCTATCTCCACCAAGAGGTAGCACTATTTTATTTGAAGGCTGTGTTTTTACTCCGCTAGATACTGGCATCACCCGCTCCAATTCAAATGGCTGATAAACAGGAAAAATAGTTGAATGTACATACATTGTATGAGAGACAGATGCAATAGATAGTGTGGAAAAAAGAGGGCATGAAATAGTTGACATGTATATTGTTTGACTAAAACTAATAGCATGACATAATTTCACATATATGATGTTTATCTAAACTGGATAGCATAGCATAACATAATTCAAAGATATGATGAATAACCAAATAGGATCGCATGACATGAATTCAATACATGTTATATAAGTAATCATGATTGTATGATTTAATTCACATATGTGATTTATGTGCTAAACAGAGGGCATTCAATATGATGTCTGAACTAAGAACATGGTGTTGTATATTGTGTATATGATGTCTAACTATGCAATGCAAGACACCATATGCATGATATGAGCAGTATAACCATGCCAAGTTATTGCATACACCTCGGTGGGGGAATAGGACTGGTCATCTTTCTCTGAATACATCTCTGAGGAGCTATCGGGACCCAACAAGAGATCTGCTTCGATAGGTAGCACTGTCTGCTCTGAAGGCCTTGTTTTCACTCCAGATTTTTCCATCTCCCGCCCAAATGGCTGATTCACAGGAAGAGTAGTTTAACGTACAAACATTGTCGACAAATGGAAATGTAATGAAGAAAAGGATGGGCAAGATATCATTCAAATATATGATGCCTGGTTAAACAAGATGGCATTGCACATTTCACATATATTATGGCTAACTAAAAGACATGAGACTGCATTATTCCCATATATGATATAGAAACTAAACAGGTGGCATTACAGAACATGTCTAAACTAAGCAGATGACATATATAATGTCAAAACTAGGCAGTGCAAGGCAACATATGCATGATATGAATAACATCATCATGCCAAGGTAGAGAAAACACCTTGGGGGGTAAATAGGAGTGGTCAGCTGCATCTAAATCCACCTCAGAACAGATATCTTCCTCTGGATTACAATCTAGAGAGGGGGGAGGGTTTTCCATTGAACCCACCATGGAGTGATGCCTGCATGACATTGTATTGTCGTGCAAAACACTTCTCTTTTTATCTAGATGTTCAGATGACTGTGTACAATATCTAACATGCATACAAAAAAATATGGTGAGATTATGTAAGGAGAGCATGCATAAATTTAGAGTGATGGTAACAACCAGTGGATAGATCAAAAAATAATGATAGCAGGCTGATGATTCCTTTAATTTAATAAAAAGACAGATGATGATTGCTTTACTATTGTTTCCCGCCCAAGATGAACAACATAGGCATACCCTAGGTGAACCAGATATTAGATAGAGATACTATTCATTGCAGCCTCTATATGTGCCCCACAACTAATTTAGAACTCAAGTTTGTACATTAATTTGGACCTGACTTGGAGTCTAAGAGGTGAACAGGATGATAAAGTAGCAGGTAATTTTAAGCAATGCATAACATATTTAGAAACAAAAGAGTGCGACCTCTCTTATGGAACCGTGTACTCCTCAGGTTCATCTGCTGAGTCGATGATGGTGATGACGTTGCGGTTGGTGCCGACGGTAGGGAAGGAGATCTGAGGCGGCGAAAGAAGGTCAGGAGTCGTGATGTCTGGTTTGGTGGACGCTTTTGTCGATGGAGCAGCTCAGGTGAGGTGGACGACGTCACGGCAGGAGCAGGACAAACCACATAAAGTTCCCTTCGACACCTACCTGTAACTAAAGTAATTCTGTAAGGGCTCATTTGGCTTGCATGATTTTAAAAATGCAGGGATAGGAAAAACACCAAAATAGGATGTGAATGCACATGGTAAATAGAGCATTTGTAAACACATGATTTCTGTCAACTTGGGTGTTTGGTTCACAGGAATTGGAAGAGCAGAGGAATGCAAAGAAACATGGCCAAAATAAAGTGAAACCATATGAAAGCGTGTACAGTTAGAATGTTATTCTGTCACTAATGCACTTGGTCTTGTTTTCATGCATAGGATTTTGAAAAGTAGGTCCAGGTGGATGTTTTTCTCCATTCCATTCAACAACATGCATGAATAATTGAATAGTAGAGTGCCATAGGAAAATTTCCTATTGCTATGTTTTTACGTTGAACCAAAATAGCCCTAATGGATCGACATGAATGTCGAGTAATAAGTGATGAAACAAGTGTACAATCTCTTTGCTGTAGTCGTGTCGACCTCAATATCATTGGGTTGGTCTCTAAAGAAGTTGAGGTAGAGGTGGCTGTCAGAAGTGTGGAGGAAGATCTGAGGAATCTGTAAATGGTGTCCAGGGCATTGCTCTGTTGTGATGGATCGTTCTATTGTTGGAGCAACTCCGGTGAGCCGTAAGATGTCAAGGCTAAAGCAGCACAAGACAGACATCGTTAATCTCAAGTGGGATTTTAATAGCATCTCCAATAGATGATGTAAAATAGATGTAAAATTTACATCACCAAAAACCATTTGACTACAACGGATGAGGTAAAAACTGTTGACTCGGAACTTAACTGTCGAAACTGAAATTTACTGTGGAATCTGAATGTTACTGTCGAAACTGAACGCAATGGTAGCAGAGAGGCACTTGACATGTAGTTAGGGAGGGCCTGCAGTTCATCTTCAACCTGCACACCCCTGAGCCGCCAGCCACCACTGGTCGAACCGCCGGCCCCCGCGCCGCCTCGCTGCCCTGAAACAACTCCCCACCACCGGTCCGCCACCGCCCTGGCCAGCCCTCTAGCCCCCCCCCCCCTCCCCGTGCCGAGCTTTTTCTCCAGCGATCCCTACGCCACCGCCCCACCACTGACCCCCATCGTCGGCGACCACCGCCCCCACCCTGAACCCTAAGATAGATAGTGGGCTACCTCTCCGGTGAGCCCCCCTCCCTGCTACGGGTGGTTCTTCCTTAACTCCCGCGAGCCCTCCCACCTCCTGAAAATCGACTGACCCAAAAGTCGATTCAGTCGACTGAAGTGTAGCTAAATCAGAGTAGAGCAGCAACACGAGTGAGGGGGAGAGCAGCAGCAGCGCGAGCGACCAAGCGAGAGCCGGAGCAGCAGCAGCTTCATGAGCGAGCAAGCGAGTGCCAGAGCAGAAGCAACGCAAGCGAGCAAGCAGAGCAGAAGCAGTAGCAGCTGTGCAAGCGAGCAAGTGAGAGCCGGAGCAGAAGCAACAACGCGAGCGAGCGAGTGAGAGCCGGAGCAGCAGCAGCAGATCTGGCTGGTATGGACGCCGCCACCGAAGGGGCCTCGCACTGGGGGAGAGCCGTCGTGGAGATGTCACCCGCGGCGCCAGCTTCGAGGTAGCCGCTCCATGGGGGTGCGGGATGGATCACCGTCGGCACCGGGAGGTCGAGTTAAGGAGAAGGTGCGATGCGATGAGTGTACAACCTCTTTGGTGGCGCCGAGTAGGCCTCGGCTTCGTCCCAGGAGTCGGTGAGGATGATGCGGTTCCTGTGGAGTAGGTTAAGTGGCAAAGTGGGGATGGAGCAGCCGCGATAGATGAGGCGATTGTCGGAACAACTCCTTGGAGATGGAGGATGGGCGGCTGAACCGGCGGGACGATGAGATAGATTACGGATCCTTATCCGGGGAGGTGATCGAGGGACGTCGAGATGTTGCGGTGGACGACATCGTCGGGGAAGAGGCTCTAGCTGGGCAGCGGTGAGGTGGCGGACGAAGGTGGGTGGGGTTTCGCGGCTGGAGCGGAGAGGTTATGGCAGCCTGGGATTTTGAATGACGAAAAGGAGGCGATGGGAGGGGGAACCATGACTTAGGGACGCACTTGTCCAAATTGTAGGGTGTGTTACAAAAGTACCCCCACCAATTTGAACTAGCGGCCCTTTTGGCTCAGGGTTATAAGGGGGATTTCACGTGTCGGGATTTGGCAGCTCGAGGGAGTTTTCGCGCGCGTTGTAGTTTCGGGATAGCAAGGCACGAGTTGTGAAGGTGCCAGTTTTGGGAGCACGATATCTGAATTTTCGGGATATAACAAGGCGCGGGTTGAATTTTAGGGACAAGCCTAACGTGTAATATTGTACTTGTACATACTAAATCAATTTGCACTTCCGTCAATGAAAAAAACGAAAAAAATAGAACTATTCATACCACACAAAGAGAGAGTCTTGTCCCGCTTTACTATATAAATGCTATTCAAATCTACTCCCTCCTTCCATCTATATAGGGCCTAATGTGTTTTTCGAGGCTAACTTTGACCAAATATTAGAACAATAATATATGACATGCAACTTACACAAAGCACACTGTTAAATTCATGTGTGAAAGGAGCTTTCAATGATATAATTTTCACATTGTGCATGTCATGTACTATTAATCTTGTCAATAGTCAAAGGCGGTCTTAAAAAACGCATTAGGCCCTATATAGATGGAAGGAGGGAGTATGAATCCATGTTATGTCCAATTAAATTTTTTCGCTGGCTGTACAATGCATGTGACCTACTCAAACCAACATTTTAGTGCATTCCAAATGTCTATACTACCGCTGCAATTCGAACTGAATTGGAATTCATTTCTCTATTTCAATAAGAATCTACAATCATGATTGTTGCCAACTTCAACCATCATTCGTGTATTACCTTAATAACACACCACATGATTACTATAGAGATAGATATGAACTATGTGTAACGAATTCTATTTTTTTAGTACGCTTGATGTTGATTCCAAATAATATTACATTTGATGTACTAACTATATATTCATAATCTAAACCATGTTCCATACGTACACCGTGTTTATCACACAAAGTATAGTGCCCCGCCCCCTACATTATGACAAGTATTTAGCCCTGAGCTGCAAAAGCCACACATTAGCCCAAATTATAATCAATGTTCTACATTATGATATCTTTTTCAAGTATCCGTATCCACTTTTTATAATGAATTATGATCTTTTTTCGTCTTTTACACATTCACGATCCTCTTCTATTTGTAGCTAGCTAGCGCTAACTTTTTATCGTGCATGCACACACCCGCCCCCCTCTCACCCTCCCTCGGCGTCCCCTCCATCACGCATGTTCGTTATTTCTCTTTAGGTCATTCACCCGTGGTGTGTGTAGGCCCCTCGGCTCCTTCTTTTCGGCACACACCGGTCGATATACCTCTCTAGCCAAGTGTGCCTACCACAAACACATATATACTTCCCCTCTTCTCTTCTCACCGTCCATGCCCCCTATGTCCAATATGGTTCCACGCAGGTGCGCATTCCTGCCCCTCTTTTCATTGATCTCATACTCGCACACTCCTCCCCCCTCGACATGGTAGGCCTCTCGCACCACCTCATAGCCGCACCCCTCTCCCCCTGTCTGTCTCTCTGGACCTTATTTTCTTCTAACATATGCATGCATGTATACATATCGATCTCCCTACATATAGCCAGGTCGACTATAATTTGTTTTCCCCACGCATCGATACACTTACCTTGCTAGTTATGTCTCTCCCTTTCTCGGACACACGACGGTTGATCTTCCTATGTAGTTATGTATGCTTACAACAACCATATCGTCTCCCCTCATCATCCTTGCATACCTCCCGACCCGTCTCTCACACGCACGTGCATAGACAGACAGACGTCCCCCACCCTCTCTTGTTGATATTGCACTCGTACCCTCCGTTTGTCTAGCAGGCCTCTCCCACCATTTGTGAGATGCCACTCCACCACCAACCCTCCGACACTCTAACTTTGTCTTTCTCCCAACCTTATTTCTCTGCTACACATATCCATGGATGCCTATCGATCTCTGCCCCCTCCCCCCACACACACACCGATAGTCGAATGTTGTAGGTAGGTATCCATGCCACAGAGAAAAACTGCACCTCTGCCCTCTCAAATTCTAGTAGGCCAGCCGCCCTGTATCTTTGATGTGGGCAAACACAAATTTGATAGCACTCTTTATCTATCGCGCAGCCACACACTTCATCCCTGTTTTCAATTCTATCGATATCTCACGTCCATGACTCTGTTTCACACACATTGCATAGGTTACAGTTTTTTGTTTGAGATGTCATCGACACATTGCCTCTGTTTCGCACAAACCATCTCTCTCACACCCACCCACGTACGTACCTGCACCTAAAGAAGAGGTGCACGTAGGACACAGGTACTCATGTCTCGTTCCCGGCCACACCCGTGTGGGTACACGATGGAGTTCGTTTCCGTATGAAAAGGCAACCCACGTGATAATTTGACGCGTGGCAGTTGTTTACTCGAAGGAGGGTCGGGTACCACGCCTACATGGAACAAAGTTTGACTTGACGCATTAGTATTAAATAAAGTTATATATTCCTCAATGGCACGTGCATAATATAAAACAATTGCCGTGGGGAAAATGGAAAAATGGGTTTGTCTCTCGTCACACCATCTCACACAAGGTGGCAGTGGCCTCTCTCTCTCTCACCATTGGTCGGAGATCCGGCCTCATCCCGTCCGCCGACAGAAAGGGAGGATGTGCATCGTTTCTCCGTCCGACGGCGTTGAGGCAGCACGTCCCGATCTGCGTTACCCGTCGTTCTCTCTGACCAGGCTCTGGCACGGTAGGGCCTTCGCCACTTGCTCGTTGTCACAGTATGAACAGATCCCGGCCGCCGGCGCCCTCCTAGTAACATCCTGACAACCCTCAGGTACAGCTTCCTCCGACCTTGCTCCACTGCCCATCTTCCCATGTTGCTGCATGTGGATCTTCTTTAGTTGTTTGCTTAAAACGTATCTTGGCCGGTGATAACCCACCAGTGTTGGGGATCGCAAGAGCTTTTGAGGGTAAAGTATTCAACCCAAATTTATTGATTCGACACAAGGGGAGCCAAAGAATATTCTTGAGTATTAGCAGTTGAGTTTGTCAATTCAACCACACCTGGATAACTTAATATCTGCAGCAAAGTATTTAGTAGCAATGTAGTATGATAATAAAGGTAACGGTGGCAAAAGTAAAGATAATAGTTTTTGGGTTTTTGTAGTAGATGTAACAGTAGAGACGGAAAAGTAAATAATGAATAATAATATGTGGAAAGCTCGTAGGCAATGGATCAGTGATGGATAATTATGCCGGATGCGATTCCTCATGTAATAGCTATAACATAGGGTGACACAGAACTAGCTCCAGTTCATCAATGTAATGTAGGCATGTATTCCGTAAATAGTCATACGTGCTTATAGAAAAGAACTTGCATGACATCTTTTGTCCTACCCTCCCGTGGCAGCGGGGTCCTCACGGAAACTAAGGGATATTAAGGCCTCCTTTTAATAGAGAACCGGAACAAAGCATTAGCACATAGTAAATACATGAACTCCTCAAACTACGGTCATCACCGAGAAGTATCCCGATTATTGTCACTTCGGGGTTGTCGGATCATAACACATAATAGGTGACTATAGACTTGCAAGATAGGATTAAGAACACACATATATTCATGAAAACATAATAGGTTCAGATCTGAAATCATGGCACTCGGGCCCTAGTGACAAGCATTAAGCATAGCAAAGTCATAGCAACATCAATCTCAGAACATAGTGGATACTAGGGATCAAACCCTAACAAAACTAACTTGATTGCATGGTAAATCTCAGCCAACCCATCACCGTCCAGCAAGCCTACGATGGAATTACTCACGCACGACGGTGAGCATCATGAAATTGGTGATGGAGGATGGTTGATGATGGCGACGGCGACGAATCCCCCTCTCCAGAGCCCCAAACGAACTCCAGATTAGCCCTCCTGAGAGAGATTAGGGCTTGGCAGCGGCTCCGTGTCGTAAAACGCGATGAAACTTTCTCTCTGATTTTTTTCTCCCTGAACATGAATATATGGAGTTGGAGTTGAGGTCGGTGGAGGTCCAGGGGGCCCACATGATAGGGGGCGCGCCCCCTATCTCGTGGACAGGTCGTGGGCCCCTTGGTGTATTTCTTTCGCCTAGAAATTCTTATTAATTCCAAAAAGTGCCTCCGTGGATTTTCTGGACATTCCGAGAACTTTTCTTTTCTACACATAAAACAACATCATGGTAGTTCTACTGCAAACAGCGTTAGTCCGGGTTAGTTTCATTCAAATCATGCAAGTTAGAGTCCAAAACAAGGGCAAAAGTGTTTGGAAAAGTAGATACGTTGGAGATGTATCAATGCCCCCAAGCTTAAACCTTTGCTTGTCCTCAAGCAATTCAGTTGATAAACTGAAAGTGATAAATAAAAACTTTTACAAACTCTGTTTGCTCTTGTTGTTGCAACATGAAAAGCCAGCATTCAAGTTTCAGCAAATATTATGAACTAACCATACTCACAATAACACTTAGGTTTCACAATTACTCATATCAATAGCATAATCAGCTAGCGAGCCATAATAATAAAACTCGGATGACAACACTTCCTCAAAACAATCATAACAGGATATAACAAAATGGTATCTCGCTAGCCCTTTCTGAGACCGCAAAACATAAATGAGAGCACCTTTAAAGATCAAGGACTGACTAAACATTGTAATTCATGGTAAAAGAGATCCAGTCAAGTCATACCCAATATAAACCAATAATAATGAATGCAAATGACAGTATGCTCTCCAGCGGGTGCTTTTTAATATGAAGGGTTATGACTCAACATAAAAGTAAATAGATAGGCCCTTCGCAGAGGGAAGCAGGGATTTGTAGAGCTGCCAAAGCTCGATTTTAAAATAGAGATTGAATAACATTTTGAGCGGCATACACTAACCTGTTAATGCATGACGGATTTCCGGTGACAGTGTCAGAAACCGTCATGACCAGCCCAGTACAACCCCGCAAGCCCGCCAAAAGCCCGCCTAAAGCCCTAAACCTTTCCTGTATATGAAACCTAAACCTAACACACTCCTGTCCCGAATCTTCTTCCTCCATCCGCCGCCACCACGCCTCTCATCTCATCATCCACCATGCCTCGCCTCTCCTCGTCCCGGTCCTCCGCCTCCACCTCCCTGCCTCCAACCGATAATGGCGACCCGAGATCCATGAGGAAGGCAGCTACAATGGCCTGATGGAAGTGGCGGCCAACCCTAGCCATTGCCGTGTGTCTCTACTGCTCACAATGACCAAGGCCATGGATCTATGGCAGGGGCCTCCCTCCTCCGTCTTCCAGGTCGTGCAGCTCCCTCGCCATCCAGAGATTCGCAGCATCAAGCGCCGGACGAGGAGAGGACAACGACCATGACCTGCGGGAGGCCCGAGCTCGATCTCGCCGGTGACGATGATGCACCACACAGGGTCCCTCCCTACTTCCCCCCCTAGTGTCCTCTCCCTTCATTTCTTTCTTCTCTCTCCCATTCCAATTGACTTTTTTGCTTCGATTCAGATCAGCAGGAGCTCTTCGCCTCTCCAGATCCATGCACAGCGATGACCGGGACCCCATGCTCGAGCCCCACGATCTGGACAAGCACGCCAACAAGGTCAACTGCTCCGCCCACCATGATTCCCCACGGAATAAGAAGGTCGACCCTCTCGCTCTCTTTTCTTTAATTTCCAACTGATTGCTGTTTTGTTCCAGGGGTTCTCAAATTTTATTGAACTGAATCTGATGAAGAAAACGTGGCCACTTTGTTTCCTGATGCTCGCAATTTATAGCCAACCCTAGACTAGCATTGTTGGCTGTTCTGTTTTTCTTCTATCACCATGTGAGCACTAGTAGTGTAGATTTTGTGAGATCTGCTACTTAGTTAAGCAACTATTAATTTATAAGTAAATCCCATGAGAAGCTCCTGTTGGTTCCTTTGAATTTTCTGGTTTCTGCAGGGAAAGTAATTCATTAATCTCACTGAATCGATTGACCAAGAGTAACTATTGGTTAACTAGTTCTGCTATTACACTTTTCTCTGTTATAGGTTTGATCACATTTATTATCAGCAAATATACGTTTGTATTTTTGTATGTTTTGTTATAGAAGACAAGTCCCTTTGTAGTAAAAAAATACTTGAAGAAAAAGGGGAAACCAAAATAGCTGACGACTATGTATTCTGATTTCTCGATTATTGGTAACATCAAAATATGTTACAAATCACTCTTGATTGTTCCTGGTTTAGTGCCAAGCTGCTTATACAATCGATGATACAATTTTTTATATGCGCAACTAGAAGAAGCTGTTGTCCTTGTACTTCATCCATTTATATAATTGATGCATACACTTAGGCTCCTGATCTTTGCTCAATTTAACATATAGGACAATTTGATGATGGATTCCTTGTTCCCAGTACATGTCACCATGTTTAGGATATTGCGTAGTAGATGCCTCCATCTCACAATCTGTTTTATTTATTCATAATAGAAGCTGGTACAGAGTTAGAGACGTGTAGTTGTTCGAGATTTGTCCTCTTAAGTCCTCTTAAAATAGTTCAGCCATAGTTTGTATCTACACGTGCCTAGAGATTCCATATATTTCCCAACTGAAATATCTTTGTTATTATTTAGATTTGTGCTCATGGTGGTTAATTGGTTAAATGCCATTGTTTAGTGGAGCATATACACACAAAGCGAAGGATCCTTTTTTCAGAACGGTTCCAAGAAAATTCAAAGTGATGTAATATTAATGTTTGTAAATCCTTAAAAGAGTGATCTAACTAAGATATGCTTGACAACTAACTAACAAGATCAGATTATTCATTTTGTAAATGTAGAGAAAAAATAAGTATGGTCTTCACAACGTCCACCACTGAATATCTCTGCATATTTCTAGGCCTTGATTCGATATAAAAAACAATTTATCTTCTTGCTTATGTCCTGGATTTCACTATGACTTCACTCTCTTTCTCTGATTTCTTGTTACACGATTTGCTGCCTCGTAGGTGTAGATGTTGAAACATTCCTACTATAGTTGTGGCTTTCACATGTTTCCTGTGCAAGTCCATCAAAACAGCTTTGTGATTGCTACTCCATGGCGTGTAAGTCCCCTGAGATCTCTTGTCATACTTAATTAATTGTGTGCATGAAGTATTCTAGCTTGCATAAACTAAGGTGACTTTTTACTATTATGTATATGCATGTAGTTACACTAATTAAGAACATAGACATGCTTCTGATTTGCACTGAAGATGTTAAATATGAAATTGTTGGAGTATATGTGCTAGGATTTTATAGTTAAGTCGTGATTTTTGTTTCATGGTGATGCCTTTTTGGTGCCCGAAGACTGAGCATTTCTAAAATGAAATCTGTACAAGATGAACCAATGAAGGAAAGGAATGTCATACTTTAGCTTGTACCTTAATAACCTTGCATTGCTTAGATATAGTACTAGAGTGGCAATCACCTGTTGTTCCTGTGTTCTGATTTGGCTTGTACCTTAATAACCGTGAAATAATTTTTAAGCCAAGTATAGACTAAGTTTGTAGTTCTTGTGCAAGCTGATGAGGTTTGCTACACATGTGCAAGCCTTGTTCCTGCTGTTGTCATCTTGTGTACATATATACTGGTTCATTTCATTTCATTATTGTTTCCCGTTATAAATAATAGTACTATGTTGGTCAAGTTGGCAGCAAGTATTACTATTTGTCAGCCCTTTGAGATGTAATTGCAGCATAAACATTGAGTTTTATGCCGTTGGTCGTCGACTTGGCTGGCATAAACTTCAAATGTTCATTTTGTTGGCGTGTTTATATGGCCTCAACTACTACTGCAATGTTATTCTCATTTGTAGCACTATTAAGATTCAAGAATATTAGACAACGTGTAATTCATTTTTATCTTTGTTGTAATTCTTTTATTTCCACTATCTATTCATATCTACAAATATCTAATATTCTTGTAAATATGCTAGGTCAGATTGGGTAGCGAGCTACTTGGTATTGCCTATCACAATCAGCCACGGCATGATGATTGCCACAGGAGGGCCGAGGAAAGAACATGAATAAGAGTCTTAATAGTTTATATGTTATGGAGATGTAAAATGGATTGTACTGGTTCCTAACCTTGATATGATATATTTTGTCGATCTATGTTGTAAGTTATCATTTCATAGAGGATTTTATAAACTGCTATGTTGTAGATACATACAGTTGGATGCATACTCAATGAACTATGTAATGTTTTACACTTTGCAAGTAATTCTTCTTGGTCAAAATTGGCATCAGGATTTGTGTGACGCATTCTGCTAAAACATACTGGGTGAAAATTAGGCTAAAATAAATGAGCTAATGGGCTCGACCAAATTTATACTATACCTAAATCCATGACGATTTTTATGACAAAAAATAGTATCCATGTAGGCTGCCATGTTGGTCAATCGAAAATCCTACGTGGCATCAGTCCATGACGGATTGTTCCGTCACAATGGTTTGGGCCTGGGCGGGCTTGGGGTAGATCCATGACGGTCAAGAACCATCAAGGAAGGCATGATGTCAAATTATGACGCGATATACATGACGGATTTCATATCCGTCATGTATGGGAACCCTTGACAGTTTTTCACTTATCCGTGACAGATTAGATCCGTCATGTATTAACAGATTTCTTGTAGTGATACTTTCGCTGTCAACGCAAAATCTATGAGATGGTTGTATCTTCCATACTACATGCATTATAGGCAGTTCCCAAACAGAATGGTAAAGGTTTATACTCCCCCAACCACCAACAAGCATCAATCCATGGCTTGCTCGAAACAATGAGTGCCTCCAACTAACAAAATCCCTGGGGGAGTTTTGTTTAATTATTTTGATTTGCTTTGATATTTTTGGATCATGGGACTGGGCATCCCGGTTACCGGCCCTTTCTCGTGAATGAGGAGCGGAGTCCACTCCTCCTGAGAATAACCCACTAGCATGGAAGATATAGGCAGCCCTAGTTGAAACATGAGTTGCTCGAGCATACAAAACAGAATTTCATTTGAAGGTTTGGAGTTTGGCACATACAAATTTACTTGGAACGGCAGGTAAATACCGCATATAGGAAGGTATAGTTGACTCATATGGAATAACTTTGGGGTTTAAGGAGTTTGGATGCACAAGCAGTATTCCCGCTTAGTACAGGTGACGGCTAGCAAAAGACTGGTAAGCGACCAACTGAGAGAGCGACAACAGTCATAAACCTGCATTAAAATTAATTTACACCGAATACAAGCATGAGTAGGATATAATCCACCATGAACATAAATATCATGAAGGCTACGTTGATTTGATTCAACTACATGCGTGAACATGTGCCAAGTCGAGTCACTCAATACATTCAAAGGAGGATACCATCCCATCATACCACATCATAATCATTCTAATAGCAGGTTGGCACGCAAGGTAAACCATTATAACTCATAGCTAATCAAGCATGGCACAAGCAACTATAATCTCTAAATGTCATTGCAAATATGTTTACCTCATAATAGGCTGACTCAGAAACGATGAACTCATCATATTTACAAAAACAAGAGAGGTCGAGTTCATACCAGCTTTTCTCATCCCAATAAGTCAATCATATATCGTCATTATTGCCTTTCACTTGCACGACCGGACGATGTGTATAATAATAAGAGTGCACGTGCATTGGACTAAGCTGGAATCTGCAAGCATTCAACTCAAGAGAGAAGACAGGGTAATATGGGCTCTAAGTTAAATAAACAATCATGCATATGAGAGCCACTAAGCATTTTCAATATGGTCTTCTCGACCCTCAAAGGAAAGAAAATAAAATAAAACTATTTACACGGGAAAGCTCCCAACAAGTAAGAAGAAGAACTAGAAATCTTTTTGGGTTTTCATTTTAATTCTACTACAAGCATGGAAATTAAACTAACTAATTTTTTGGTTTTTCTTAAGGTTTATCAAACACACAAGAAGAAAGCTAGAAAAAGAAATTTAAACTAGCATGGATAATACAACGAAAGAGTATGAGCACCGACGACTAGTGTGTGAACATGAATGTAAAGTCGGTGAGAAATACATACTCCCCCAAGCTTAGGCTTTTGGCCTAAGTTGGTCTAGTACCAAGGACCGCCTGGCTGATATCTATAAGTGAAACTAGGGTCGTACTGAGATGCAGCGGCAACCGCCTCTTGAGCTGCGGCGTGTTGGCGAGCTGCCTCCGCTCCCCTCTCGTGTTCAGCTGCTTCCTCCCTAGTGACAATATATCTTCCTTTTGCCTGATAATCAAAAAGGTAGGGAGCAGGAAGAGTAACATGGATGACGTTACGTCTGTCATAGATTAGTCGATAATGGAGGAATTGTTCATTCCTCGCAAGAAATTGATGATTGAACATAGCTTCTTTATCCAAATAAAGAGGAGGTAAAATCATATCCCCCTCTCGTGGGGCTATATTAAGATAATTAGCCACACAGGTTGCATAAATTCCTCCAAATAAATTCCCCTTTCTACTATTATTCCGCAACCTTCATGCAACTATTGCCCCCAAGTTATAACCTTTATAACCTAACACAACACTCTTGAGGACACAAAGATCAGGTACACACATGTGACATGCTTCATCCTTACCGTTAATCCATCTACCAATAAACAGAGCAAAATAATGCATAGCAGGAAAATGAATGCTCCCTATGGTAGCTTGTGCTATGTCCCTAGATTCTCCCACAGTAATACTAGCAAGAAAATCTCTAAATTCAGATTTGTGAGGATCATTAATATTACCCCACTACGGGAGTTTGCAAGCAGTTGTAAAATCCTCTAAATCCATGGTATAAGATGTATCATAAATATCAAATATGACACTAGGAGAATTACGCGCACAGTTATATTTAAACCTCCGCACAAAAGAATCAGTCAATTGATAGTACTGAGGACACTTATCTCGTAAGAAGTCCTCCAGCTCGGCATTACGTACATACGCGTCAAATTCCTCCTTGAAGCCTACTTCGACCATAAAATCATCGGATGGCCACTCACAAGCTCATACATCCGCGTCCCTCGGCAATTCAACATCTTGCTCACGTATAGCAATCCTAGGCCCTTTCTTCACCGGGGAACCACCTTGGTACATTCTCCTAGACATAATTCTTTTTCTGAAATAATTCTAAAATTTTAGTAACTTCAAAATAAAAGTGAATAAAACTAAAAGATTGATAGCAACTACTCCTACAAGTGCCTAGAGCCTATATCATGCATTGGAATTGCTTGGGACCTCATAAATTTAACATGCAAGTTCAAGAACATGGTCACCTATGCAGAAAAAAATTGCAATGAATAAAGCACTAGAACAAAAACTAATTGGACCAATGGAGGAGTCACATACCAAGCAACAATCTCCCAAAGCAGTTTTGTGAATGGAGCTTTGAGCAAGGAGATCGAAAATCGCAGCAAAACGAGCTAGAACTCGTGCTTGAGCTGGATGGGGATTTTTTTGGGTAGAAGATGAAGTGTGTGGGTGCTGGCATAAGTGGAGGGGGCCACCAGGGGCCCACGAGACAGGGGGGCGCGCCCTCCACTCTCGTCGCCTGGTGCTTGCCCCTCCTGCAGTGATTTCAGTGCCTAAAATCCTCAAATATTCCAGAAAAAATCATACTAAATTTGCAGGGTGTTTGGAGCACTTTTATTTTCGGACTATTTTTTAATGCACGGATAATTCAGAAAACAGACATATAATACTATTTTTGCTTTATTTATTATAAATAACAGAAAGTAAAAAGTGGGTACAGAAGGTTGTGCCTTCTAGTTTCATCCATCTCGTGATCATTAAAATGAATCCACTAACAAGGTTGACCAAGTCTTGTTAACAAACTCATTCCAAATAACACGGAACCAGAGAAATTTTGAATAACACTAAGTTACCTCAACGGGGATATGAAATCCCCAACAATAAGAATATCATACTTTTTCTTGATAATAGGGAGAGGAAATTCAAAACCTCCAATAATGATAGTTGGAACTTTTCCAATAGAATTGATACTATGAACTTGAGATTGTTTCCTCGGAAAGTGTACCGTATGCTCATTACCATTAACATGAAAAGTGGCATTGCCTTTGTTGCAATCAATAACAGCCCCTGCGGTATTAAGAAAAGGTCTACCAAGGATAATAGACATACTATCGTCCTCGGGAATATCAAGAATAACAAAGTGCGTTAAGATAGTGACATTTGCAACCACAACAGGCACATCCTCACAAATACCGACAGGTATAGCAGTTGATTTATCAGCCATTTGCAAAGATATTTCAGTAGGTGTCAACTTATTCAATTCAAGTCTACGATATAAAGAGAGAGGCATAACACTAACACCGGCTCCAAGATCACATAAAGCAGTTCTGACATAATTTCTTTTAATGGAGCATGGTATAGTTGGTACACCCGGATCTCCAAGTTTCTTTGGTATTCCACCCTTAAAAGTGTAATTAGCAAGCATGGTGGAAATTTCAGCTTCCGGTATCTTTCTTTTGTTTGTAATGATATCCTTCATATACTTAGCGTAAGGCTTTAGTTTGAGCATATCAGTTAAGCGCATACGTAAGAAAATAGGTCTAATCATTTCAGCAAAGCGCTCAAATTCCTCATCATCCTTTGACTTGGATTGTTAGGAGGAAAGGGCATGGGTTTCTGAACCCATGGTTCTCTTTCTCTACCGTGCTTCCTAGCAACAAAATCTCTCTTATCATAACGTTGATTCTTTGATTGTGGGTTATCAAGATGAACAGCAGGTTCAATCTCTACATCATTATTTTTGCTAAGTTGAGCATCAACATGAACATTATCATTAACATTATCACTAGGTTCATGTTCATCACCTGATTGTGTTTCAGCATCAGAAATAGAAATACCATTGGGATTCTCAGGTGTGTCTACAGTAGGTTCACTAGAGGCATGCAAAGTTCTATCGTTTTTCTTTTTCTTCTTTTTAGAAGACTAGGTGCCTCCAAATTGTTTCTCTGAGAATCTTGCTCGATTCTCTTAGTGTGGCCTTTAGGATACAAAGGTTCCTGAGTCATTCTACTTGTTCTAGTAGCCACTCTAACAACAAAGTCATTTTTATTATTTAAGTCCTCAAGCAAATCATTTTGAGCTTTAAGTACTTGCTCAGCTTGAGTAGCAACCATTGAAGCATATTTGCTAATGAGTTTAAGTTCAGCTTTAACTCTAGCCATATTATCGCTCACGCATCCTATCTCGAAAGCATTATTCTTTAACTCTCTACCAACATAAGCATTAAAACTTTCTTGTCTAGCCATAAAGTCATCAAATTCATCTAAGCACGGGCTATGAAATTTAGTAGAGGGGATCTTTACTTTATCATATCTACAGAGAGAATTTACCTTTACTACCTGTGTCGGGTTATCAAGACAATATGGTTCTTCAACAGGCGGTATATTAAGACCATGTATTTCTTCAATAGGAGGTAAATTCTTAACATCTTCAGCTTTAATACATTTTTCTTTCATTGATTTCTTTGCCTCTTGCATATCTTCAGGACTGAGAAATAAAACACCTCTCTTCTTCGGAGTGGGTTTAGGGATAGGCTCAGGAGTTGGCTCAATTGGTTCAGGAATTGCCTCAGGAATTGGCTCAGAAAGAGTCCAATTATTTTCATTAGTCAACATATTATTCAATAGTATTTCAGCTTCATCGACTGTTCTTTCCTTGAAAACACAACCAGCACAACTATCCAAGTAGTCCTTGCAAGCATCGGTTAGTCCATTATAAAAGATATCAAGTATTTCATTTTTCTTAAGAGGATGATCAGGCAAATCATTAAGTAACCGGAGAAGCCTCCCCCAAGCTTGTGGGAGACTCTCTTCTTTGATTTGCACAAAATTATATATTCCCCGCAAGGCAGCTTGTTTCTTATGAGCAGGGAAATATTTAGCAGAGAAGTAATAAATCATATCCTGGGGACTACGCACACAACCAGGAGCACGAGAATTGTACCAAGTCTTAGCATCACCCGTTAATGAGAACGGAAATATCTTAAGGATATAAAAATAGCGAGACTTCTCATCATGAGTAAACAGGGTAGCCATATCATTCAACTTGGTAAGATGTGCCACAACAGTTTCAGATTCAAGGCCATAAAACGGATCAGATTCAACTAAAGTAATAATCTTAGGATCTACAGAGAATTCATAATCCTTATCAGTAACACAGATAGGTGAAGTAGCAAAAGCAGGGTCAGGTTTTCATTCTAGCGTTAAGAGACTACTGCTTTCACTTAGCTAATAATTTTTTAAGATCATATCTATCATTGCAAGCAAAGATTTCCCTAGCAGCTTCTTCATTCATAACATAACCCTCAGGAACAACAGGCAATACATAATCATTGGGAGAACCTTCATCATCACTATCATTAATAATAGCATCTTCAATATTTTCATTCCCCCTAACTCTAGCAAGTTGTTCATCAAGAAATTCACCTAATGGCAAAGTAGTATCACGCACAGAAGTAGTTTCATCATGCATAGTAGAAGTGGCATCATCAATAACATGCGACATATCAGAATTCATAGCAGTAGCAGGTTTAGGTGTCGCAAGCTTACTAATAACAGAAGGAGAATCTAGTGCAGAGCTAGATGGCAGTTCCTTACCTCCCCTCGTAGTTGAGGGATAGATCGTAGTTCTATCGTCTTTCAAGTTCTTCATAGTGATCAACAGATATAAATCCCAAGTGACTCAGAGGATAGAGCTATGCTCCCCGGCAACTGCACCATAAATTAGTATTGATAACCCACAAGTGTAGGGGATCGCAACAGCTTTCGAGGGTAATGTATTCAGCCCAAATTTATTGATTCGACACAAGGGGAGCCAAAGAATATTATTGAGTATTAGCAGTTGAGTTGTCAATTCAACCACACCTAGATAACTTAATATCTGCAGCAAAGTATTTAGTAGCAAAGTAGTATGATAATAAAGGTAACGGTGGCAAAAGTAAAGATAATAGTTTTTGGGTTTTTGTAGTAGATGTAACAGTAGCGACGGAAAAGTAAATAAGTGAAGAACAATATGTGGAAAGCTCGTAGGCAATGGATCAGTGATGGATAATTATGCCGGATGCGATTCCTCATGTAATAGCTATAACATAGGGTGACACAGAACTAGCGCCAGTTCATCAATGTAATGTAGGCATGCATTCCGTAAATAGTCATACGTGCTTATGGAAAAGAACTTGCATGACATCTTCTGTCCTACCCTCCCGTGACAGCGGGGTCCTGATGGAAACTAAGGGATATTAAGGCCTCCTTTCAATAGAGAACCGGAACAAAGCATTAGCACATAGTGAATACATGAACTCCTCAAACTACGGTCATCACCGAGAAGTATCCCGATTATTATCACTTCGGGGTTGTCAGATCATAACACATAATAGGTGACTATAGACTTTCAAGATAGGATCAAGAACACACATATATTCATGAAAACATAATAGGTTCAGATCTGAAATCATGGCACTCGGGCCCTAGTGACAAGCATTAAGCATAGCAAAGTCATAGCAACATCAATCTCAGAACATAGTGGATACTAGGGATCAAACCCTAACAAAACTAACTTGATTACATGGTAAATCTCATCCAACCCATCACCGTCCAGCAAGCCTACAATGGAATTACTCACGCACGGCGGTGAGCATCATGAAATTGGTGACGGAGGATGGTTGATGATGACGACGGCGATGAATCCCCCTCTCCGGAGCCCCGAACGGACTCCAGATCAGCCCTCCCGAGAGAGATTAGGGCTTGGCGGTGGCTCCATGTCGTAAAACGCGATGAAACTTTCTCTCTGATTTTTTTCTCCCCGAACGTGAATATATGGAGTTGGAGTTGAGGTCGGTGGAGGTCCAGGGGGCCCACGAGATAGGGGGCGCGCCCTATGGGGGGGGGGGCCTGTCTCGTGGACAGGCCGAGGGCCCCCTGGTGTATTTCTTTCGCCCAGAAATTCTTATTAATTCCAAAAAGTGCCTCCGTGGATTTTCAGGACATTCCGAGAACTTTTCTTTTCTACACATAAAACAACATTATGGCAGTTTGTCGGTGTACTAGAGTAGGGGTACCCTAGTATCCCGAACTTGTGCACGGGCAGTTGCAGCACCCCGTGGCAAGGCTCACCAGGTAACCGCCAAGATCCTCTGTGGCTCCTCAGGAGACAAGACCCCGGCAAGAGGAGCTTGCCGGGAAGCCATTCAAGAACAAAGTATTCAAACAAAGAAGACAAGGCCCCGGCAAGAGGAGCTTGCCGGGAAGGCCAGCCAAGGCGTCTCAAGAAAGCTTGCCGCGACGCGCCATGCATCCCGGCAAGGCTCGGTGAACGACAAGCTCCCGAGCCCGACAAGACAACGACCGCGGCAAGGCACTTGCCGCGACAAGCGGCCACTCCGCACCCGCGCTCCAGCACATCCACCCACGTGTCGCTCTGGGGCCCTTCCAGGCGCGCGTGGCGAGAGGCTGTCCAGCCAGGGGTGCACGGTGGCAAGCGGCGCTGACAAGAAGGCCATCGTGGCGATCGCTGGCGCCCCTGACGGTCTTTGTTTGCATTGTTTGGGCGACACAGACGGGCATTTAATGCCCTTGTCCCCTGCCGTCAGAGTTAGGTATGATACACTGTATCTACAGTATAGGTAGATGTACCTACCGCATTCTTTTTCCTTTTTTACCCCTTTTTTCTGCGTTGCCACCTGTCGGTGACCCCTTGAGCGTATAAAAGGAGGCCCATGCGCAACGTAGAAAGGGGTTCGACCCATTCGAAGCTAGAAACACTCTCACGCTCGGTTTTCGTAGCGCTGATCGCTCCTAAGCAAGAACTCAATATACACTTAGATGCAGCAGTAGGAGTATTATCTCTCCGGAGAGCTCCGAAGCTGGGTAAACTGCTCGTGTGCATCGCCTCGATCCGCTCTTTGCGCGACCTCCGCCCTCCGCCGAACCGAAAGGGGCTCGGTCCGCCGGTCCCATAGGTGTTCGAGGATCAGTTTCCCCGACATCTTTGGCGCGCCAGGTAGGGGGCATCGAGATTGTGTGAACCCGATCCGGCGTGCACACGAGCTAGATCTTCATCATCTTCATCGACATGCCACCGAAGAAGAAGGCTTCGGAGGCAGCTGTTCCGTCCGTGTCGATTCCACCGCCACCGGAGCAAACGGGTGGTGGAGTAGACGCTGGCGGAAGAACGGGCGTCGACGAGGGTGCTCACAGTGCTGCCAAGTCCAAGGACAAAGCAGCACAGACCTCGGCGTCCGTACGCGCACCGCGCCCGTCTCAGGAGGCGCGGGACCAACAGCGTCATGGCATTCGCAGTGCCATACGTTCGCTGGGCCAAGATCAAGCTGGTGGATCTCGCGGAGTTCAAGACCAGCATGCACGCCAGCATGCTAGCCCCAGCAAAGTACGGTCGCCTGGACGGGATATTGCTCCTTCTAACGTAGTTAGAAGTCCGAGCATATCCCGCTCCTCGCACTGTTCGCCGCTGTCGCCGACCACTCCAGCAGAAGCCTTGGCGCGAGCTCAACTGCTTCTAGATTACCATCCGACGGCGGACAAGACCGACGAATGGAGGGCCACCATTCAGAGTCTCATTGGCTTCGCCAACGGTGATACTGCACGGCAACCAAGCACCTCGCTGCCGCGGCAAGACTGCCGGACACGAACCGATGGCGACAAGACCGACGGGGGTGCAACTTCCATGCACTCTCCACCCCGAAGGCCAAGGTCGCCAACTCGCCGGGTCCACCTCGACAGCGACTCCACCGCGTCATCAAATCCGCGAGCTCGTCGCGATCAGCACCAAGTTTTGCACGAACAACGGCAAGAGGACGCTCGTACTCGCATCGAGCGCCAAAGAGAAGCGCGGCGTCAATATGACCAGCGCGCTGGGCCCTCTGTCGACATGCATGCGCCAGGGGAACCAGGTGACTTGCCGTACGCGGTAGGTTTCCCTGCGTTCACCCGTGAGCTGCGGCAAGTCCAATGGCCTAGCAAGAAGAATTTCAAGCCAGATGTACCAGAGAAGTACGACGGCAAGTCGCATCCGTCGGAGTTCCTCAGCATCTACACCATCGCGGTGCAGGCTGCCGGGGGACGAGACGACAAGATCCTTGCCAACTACTTCCCGCTGGTGCTCAAGCGTAACGTCAGATCCTGGCTCATGCACTTGCCGGACAACTCCATTTCCTCTTGGGCAGATCTATGCCATCAGTTTGTCGGCGCCTTTACAGGCGGCCACAAGCCTCATGGCCAAGAAAGCAATCTTCATCTGCTCGCCCAGAAGGAAGGAGAGACCCTGCGCAAGTATATTCAGAGATTCAGCCGTGTACAGCACAACATCCCGGACGTCCACCCTGCCGCGGTCATCAGCGTGTTCCATCAGAACGTGCGAAACCGCAGGATGCGGGAGGAGATGGCGATGTGCAAGATCAGGGACGTCAGCGAGCTTTATGCCCTGGCCGACAAGTGTGCACGTGCTGAAGAGGGGAGGACGCTCCCCGGCGAGAATACAAGAGCAGGAGGATCTGACAGTGAGGATGCTGCCCCAGCAAAGAAAGGCCGGCGGCGGAACAACAGAAAGAAGAAGGGCAAAGAAGTGCTGGTTGTTGAGCAGTCCGGCAACGGAGGTGGCGCCAAGAAAGCTAAAGTTGGAAGCTCCGGCAAGGAGAGCCAGGCTGTGGCGGCCGCCGACAAGCAGGACAGCTCCGGCAAGCAGTACTGCAAGATCCACCGCACCAAGGGCCATGATCTCCAAAGCTACAAGAAGGTTGAGCAGCTTGTCGAGCAACAGAAAGCTGAGTACGAGCGACGCGACAAGGAGAAGGCCCAGGAAGGCGCTAGAGGAGCTAGCAAGAAACGCCCAAGCTGGGGAGGACGCCGCGGCAAGGCCAAGCAGCGGCAAGGAGACAGACCTCCCCGCGGCCGCGACAAGGATGAAGATGACGACGACGACGAATATATGGATGATGATGAGGCCGATGAGCAGGAATTTCAGAAAGCCACAGAGGTCCTGTGCGTTGACGGTGGTGCTTCTCTGCATACTTCGCACCGCCAGCTCAAGCAGTGGATGCGGGAAGCTAATGCAACAGAACCATCCGTAGAGTCACGCAAGCCTCTGAAATGGTCCAGCACGCCTATCATCTTTGATATCGAGGACCACCCTGATCGCGTAACTGCGGTCGGGTGCTTGCCGATGTTGGTTTCACCAACTATCCGCAACCTCAAGGTCACAAAGATGCTAGTTGACGGCGGGGCCGGTTTGAACCTGATCTCCTCCGCGGTACTCTAGAAACTCCAGATCCCTGACAGCGAGCTCGAAGAGACTGGCACATTCCAAGGAATCAACCCGAGAAGGAGCAAGCCGAAGGGAAAAATCACGCTGCCGGTGACATTTGGCAGCGAGCTGAACTTCAGAACTGAGAGGGTCACTTTTGACGTTGCTGATTTTCCATTACCCTACAATGGAATACTCGGCCGTCCTGCGCTCGCCAAGTTCATGGCAGCCTCTCATTATGCCTACAACATGCTGAAGATGCCAGGCCCAATAAGTGTCATCTCTGTCCCTGGCAACAAGAAGGATGCCCTTATCTGCGCCGACAAGATTTACCGGGAAGCAGCAGCTGCAGCTGATCGCAAGTCACTTGCCGCTAAAGCTCCCGGGGGGAAGAAGAAGACCAAGTCCGGCAAGAGCTCTGATGCCCACTCCAGCAAGCGCACCTCTTCGGAGTGCTGCGCTACCGTCGAGGACGCACCATCGAGCTCCACCGGCAAGTGTAAGAAGGCGATGGCAGCTCCACCAAAGACTAAGAAGGTGTCCGCCAAGGAGGACGGCACTGGTGGTACCTTCACCATCAGTGCCACTCTCGACCCTAAATAGGAAAGCGCGCTCGTTGCTTTCCTGCGGGCGAATGTCGACGTGTTTGCATGGAAACTGTCTGATATCCCCGGTGTTCCCAGGAAGGTAATTGAGCACCACTTAGCCGTTTGTCCTCATGCGTAGCCCGTCAAGCAGAAAGTCAGGAAGCAGGCAGTGGAGCGCCAAGAGTTCATCGTAGAAGAAATCAAGAAGTTGGAAGCAGCAGGCCTTGTCAGAGGAGTGCTCCATCCTACGTGGTTGGCCAATCCTGTAGTCGTGCGCAAGGCTAACGGGAAATGGAGGCTTTGTATAGACTTCACTGATGTCAATAAAGCTTGTCCCAAAGATCCATTTCGCTTGCCGCACATTGACTAGATTGTTGACTCCACAGCCGGATGTGATTTGCTTTCATTTCTTGATGCATACTCAGGATACCATTAGATCTTCATGGCAGAAGAGGATGAGGAGAAAACTGCATTCATCACCCCATGTGGCACATACTGTCTCGTACGGATGCCCTTCGGGTTAAAGAATGCTGGTTCAACATTTGCAAGAGTAGTCCATGTCACTTTTGAGCCACAGATACACAGAAATGTGGAAGCCTACATGGATGATATAGTGGTCAAGAGCAAGGACAAGGCGACCCTGATTCAAGATTTAGACAAAACCTTTGCAAATTTGCGCAAGATCAACCTCAAGCTTAACCCCGAGAAGTGCGTGTTTGGAGTCCCTTCTGGCAAGCTTCTCGGGTTCTTTGTGTCTCAGCGAGGAATTGAAGCCAATCCCAAAAAGATCAAGGCCATCGAGCAGATTGAAGCACCGAAGCGCGTCAAGGATGTACGATAACTTGCCGGTTGCGTGGCTGCTCTCAGCAGGTTCATCTCTCGCTCTGCTGAGCGCGCCCTGCCGTTTTTCAAAATATTGAAAATAGGCAGGTCCAATGAAATGGACTCCGGAAGCGGAGGCTGCGCTGCAGGACTTGAAGAGGTACCTGTCCTCCACTCCAATACTTGTCGCACCTAGGCCACAAGAGAAGTTGCTGCTGTATCTAGCGGCAACCAATCAAGTGGTTAGTGCTGCGTTAGTGGCAGAGAGGGAGGCGGATGACGAGCCCGCAACCACGGCAAGTACATCCAGCGACAAGCAGGGGGCTTCGCCGACAAGCTCTGGTCCCGACAAGGATGGATCTGCGCAGGTGCGCGAGGAGGTGCAGAAGAAAATGGTGCAGCGCCCAGTTTACTTTGTCAGCTCCCTTCTGCAGGGGGCTAGGTCAAGGTACTCTGGTGTGCAGAAGTTGCTTTTCGGCCTCCTCATGGCCTCGAGAAAGCTGCGCCATTACTTCCAGGCACATGAGATCACAGTTGTCACTCGCTTTCCGCTGAAGAGGATACTGCAGAATCCAGAAGCAACAGGCAGGATTGTCGAGTGGGCACTGGAACTATCGAGCTTTGGCCTCAAGTTTGAGAGCACTTCAACAATCCAAAGCAAAGCATTGGCAGAATTCATAGCAGAGTGGACGCCAACGCCAGATGAAGAAATTCCAGAAACGAGCATCCCCGTCAAGGAGGCAAGCAAAGAGTGGCTAATGTACTTTGATGGTGCCTTCTCGCTGCAAGGCGCCGGTACTGGCGTGCTGCTTATCGCACCCACCGGAGAGCACCTCAAGTACATAGTCCAGATGCACTTTCCCAAGGAGCAAGCAACAAAAAATACTGCAGAGTATGAAGGTTTGCTTGCCGGTCTCAGGATCGCAGCAGACCTTGGGATCAAGAAGCTCATTGTAAGGGGTGACTCACAGCTTTTCGTCCGCCAAGTGAACAAGAATTATCAGAGTCCATTGATGGAAGCTTATGTTGACGAAGTGAGAAAGCTAGAAGAGCACTTTGACGGTCTACAGATGGAGCATGTTCCGAGAGCTCAAAATGACGTTGCTGATGGCCTGTCAAAGTGCGCCGCACTAAAGTTACCTGTGGAACCAGGAATCTTTGTGCTCAAGCTAACTCAACCATCCGTGACACCATCAACTGGACAGAGTAAGAAGAGGAAGTTGATTTCTAGCGACTATTTTCCGGCAGAGCTTCCCGAAGCCGCCGCCAAGAAGGTCCCCAAGATCAACGCCAAGGGTGCTGAGGAGCAGTCTGCTCCGGTGAGCCCTAGGGTTTGTTCTGTTGAAGCAAACGCTCCCGACAAGTTTTGCTCCGGCAAGCTTGCCGGGGAACATCAAGCTCCGGCTGGGCCCGCCCTTGCCGTAGAAGCGGATGTTCCCGCAGCAGCAGATGTGCCTTTAGTCCTTGTTGTCGAGCCGCAAGCTCCAGCATGGGCGCAGCAGATTGTTCGTTTCCTTCAGACAGGAGAGCTTCCCGAAGAGCAAGAAGAAGCGGAAAAAGTAGCCCGGCAGTCAAGTATGTACAAGTTTGTCGACAACACACTGTACAGAATAAGACTCAACGGTGTGAAATTGAAGTGTATGCGCCAGGAAGATGGACAACAGCTGTTGGCAGAGATACATGGAGGTATATGTGGTCACCACATTGGCGCAAGAGCACTTGTCGGAAAAATGTTCGGGCAAGGTTTCTTTTGGCCGACAGCCCTCCAGGATGCAACTGCACAAGTAACCAAGTGTGAAGCGTGCCAGTTCCATTCCAAGCAGATACACCAGCCAGCTCAGGCTCTCCAGACGATCCCTTTATCCTGGCCATTTTCGGTCTGGGGGCTCGACATCCTCGGCCCCTTTCCCCCAGTTGTCGGGGGCTTTGAGTTCTTGTACATCGCCATCGACAAGTTCACAAAGTGGCCGGAAGTGGAACCAGTGAGGAAGGTGACAGCACAGTCAGCAGTCAAGTTCTTCAGGTCGATTGTTTGCCGTTTCGGGATCCCTAACAGGATCATCACCGACAACGGCACACAATTTACGAGCCGCACCTTCATGCAGTATGTCCAAGATCTTGGCGCCAAGGTTTGCTTCGCTTCTGTTGCTCATCCGAGAAGCAATGGTCAAGCGGAGACCAGAACTTTCGACAGGCTACGCAAGTGCGGAAGGAACTGGATCGAGGAGCAGAGAAGATAATGGTGTGGACCAGGCCGTTCAAGAAAGTTTTGCCTTGCCGGGAAGCAAACGACAGAAAAGCTATGTTGCCAAAGTTTGAGCAATCAGTTTTTAAGTTTTTAAGTTATCTTCCTTGGAACTACCGTGTTTTGTATGGAAAACCTGTGCGTAGAGGAACCAACTCGTAGTTTTTAAGTTTGAGCAATCAGTTGCGCCCTTACTTTGTTTCGAGTCCGCTCAACAACTTAAGTGAGCTGCGACTAGTTGCGACAAGGTTGCTTGTCGGTAGCGGCATCGCCAGCAGGCTGCTGATGTTCCGCACTCAGCGCTCGCGGCAATGGTGCCTGCGTCGGCAAGTTCCCTAAAAAAGCGTAGGGCAGAAACATACAAGGCCAGGAGTCAAGTAAAGGAAATAACATAGCAGTCAATATCCATAATAAAGTTATATTACAAGATAACTTGTCGCGGTACTAATGAAGTGTTCTCATGACATGACTAGCAGCGGCAAGAAAAGAAGAAAACGGGCGGCCTAATCTACGCGGCCACCATCGACCCTCTTGACCTCATTCACCTTGTCCACAATGGGTGCGACAAGGGCTTTGAGCACATCTAGATCAGCATCCGACGGCACGACCCAGGCCGCGCGTGCCCGTGCCCTGTCTTGGGCCTGGCCCAACAGTGCTCGGCACCGTGTGTGGCCCAGGCCCGGGGGCTCCTGTCGGTGTACTAGAGTAGGGGTACCCTAGTATCCCGAACTTGTGCACGGGCAGTTGCAGCACCCCGCGGTAAGGCTCGCCAGGTAACCGCCAAGATCCTCTGTGGCTCCTCTGGAGACAAGACCCCGGCAAGAGGAGCTTGCCGGGAAGCCATTCAAGAACAAAGTATTCAAACCAAGAAGACAAGGCCCCGGCAAGAGGAGCTTGCCGGGAAGGCCAGCCAAGGCGTCTCAAGAAAGCTTGCCGCGACGCGCCATGCGTCCCGGCAAGGCTCGGTGAACGACAAGCTCCCGAGCCCGACAAGACAACGACCGCGGCAAGGCACTTGCCGCGACAAGCGGCCACTCCGCACCCGCACTCCAGCACATCCACCCACGTGTCGCTCTGGGGCCTTCCAGGCGCGCGTGGCGAGAGGCTGTGCAGCCAGGGGTGCACGGTGGCAAGCGGCGCTGACAAGAAGGCCATCGTGGCGATCGCTGGCGCCCCTGACGGTCTCTGTTTGCACTGTTTGGGCGACACAGACGGGCATTTAATGCCCTTGTCCCCTGCGTCAGAGTTAGGTATGACACTGTATCTACAGTATAGGTAGATGTACCTACTGCATTCTTTTTCCTTTTTTACCCCTTTTGTCTGCGTTGCCACCTGTCGGTGACCCCTTGAGCGTATAAAAGGAGGCCCATGCGCAACGTAGAAAGGGGTTCGACCCATTCGAAGCTAGAAACACTCTCATGCTCGGTTTTCGTAGCGCTGATCGCTCCTAAGCAAGAACTCAATATACACTTAGATGCAGCAGTAGGAGTATTATCTCTCCGGAGAGCTCCGAAGCTGGGTAAACTGCTCGTGTGCATCACCTCGATCCGCTCTTTGCGCGACCTCCGCCCTCCGCCGAATTGAAAGGGGCTCGGTCCGCCGGTCCCATAGGTGTTCGAGGATCAGTTTCCCCGACACAGTTCTGCTGAAAATAGCGTCAGTCCGGGTTAGTTTCATTCAAATCATGCAAGTTAGAGTCCAAAACAAGGTCAAAAGTGTTTGGAAAAGTAGATACGTTGTAGACGTATCAGCCGGTGTACTTTCCATCTTGCAATCTCGTCCTCAAACCATTTTTGATAAACCACCTTGTGCTATCTTTCCCTTATTACATGGAATATGCTTCTTTTTTGTCGGCGTATGTGTCTTCAACTCGTGTTATTGGGTAGTAATTTATTCCTTTCTACCTCCTTTTGCAAACAGGGCTATCCATGTTCACCTCGTTGCTATTGTGACTTTTGGTGAACTGCACAGATCACTTTTTTCTTAAGAGTACTTTGTGCAGTTCCGCCAAAATATCACGCGGGCAACATTTTTACATTTTTGTGGGACTACAGAAAGGGAGACTGGTTTTGCTATCCTCCCCATCCAACTCCGTGCCTAATCTTCTACAATAAGTAGTTAGTCCTAAAGAGAGATCGCAGAGGTGATTGGCTTCTATTTGTGTGTGCTATGTTTCATCATCTAGTTCCACTATTATTGTAATCACACTGACTGGATATCTTTGCAAACAGGGATGGCCCGCTTGATTTTAGTGGAGCTGCACAAAATGATTGGATTGTGGTGTCCTCCATACACCTCTTTTTTTGCTACAGAGCTGGGTGAAACTAGTTGCCAAGCAATGAACACTGTGCCAAGAAAATGGATCCATGCCTACGAACATCATCGATCAATTATATATTTTTGTTTATTTGTACAACTTCTCACAACTTTGTCTTCAGTTGTGATGTGAATATTGGCGCTGATCTGCGAACCATTGAGATGCATTAGCAGCCATGGTAGTTTCATTTGTATTTGATGGAATGTTGTAACGAGATAATCTTGAGGCAAGAGACATGAATCCTAAGTTGAAACCTTTTTTTCCTGCAGGAACCAAAGTTGAAACCTTCATAGCATCACAGTACAATTTCATTAAATTTTTTTTTAAATTATGCATACATATAAACAAATCCTGAAGGATTGATAGCAATGCCAGAAACAATTCAACTTCATTCCGCTGACATGTGGGACATCCTTCATTCGGCTCCACCTGCCATGCAGCAATATTGAGTGCACAATTGTAGGGAAAGATTCACCCTGGTCGTTGCGCCGCAGTAGTAGTGACTAGTGAGCAGTCAAATCACAGAGCCCCACCTTCTCCACAATAAGTTTCTCAGACGAAGCAACCATCATTTCTCTGTTCCTGGAATCCGCTGGTACTCCCATATTCCCAGAGTAATAATTTTCTCGGGGGAAGCAACCATCATTTCACCTTTCCCACAGTAAGTACTAGTACCCCCCTTTTTTTAAATCTAGAAACAGCTACACGCGAATATTGGCGGTAGCAGCACAACAACTGAATCAAAAATCGAAACCAACCAATGAACTACTACTAATGGTGAGCGTTTGCTAGTAAGTATCATGTACTTCGTCTGTCCATGTATATAGGGCTTCATGTGTTTTCCGAGACTAACTTTGGCCCTGTTTGGATCCATGGGTTAGAGTTAGTTTGAGCTAGTTGGGGCTCAAATAGCCCTAAAGGATCCAAACATGAGGGTTAAATTGGAGCAAACACATTAAGCCCTATATACTTGGACAGACGGAGTTCCTGTTGACACAGCACCATCTCTCTCTCATTGGTTGGTTTCAATTTTTGATTCAGTTGCTGTGCTGCTACCGTCCAATATTAGTGTGTGGTTGTTTCTAGAATAAAAAAAGGAGGTACCCCTACTTATGTTACTCCCACTATGCCTAGCCTAAGGTTAGTAGGTGACCTTGCGCTTGGCTCTTCGCCTCTTTTGGAAGTCGACAATAATGATGGTACTACAGTAGTATTTCTGGCAACATGACACCAAATGAACTGCTGCACATCCACCGCTTGTAAGAAAAAGTTTCTCCTCATATTGTGAGCCACCGTGCATGCGTTGGCGAGGGAGAAGGAGTAGTAAGCAAGCTTCTCGTCGTTCTACGAGTTGACAGGACACATCAAAGTAATTTAGTACGTACTCTCTCCAAAAAAGGGGTGACCATGTCATGGCTACCATCCCGTGCTCCGTCGTTGAGTACATGCACTATTCATGTGCCATCGAGGATAAAACATATTGCGTAGTAGGTGCCATCGAAGTACATGACTCACTTATGCACTGCTTATCTGATTATCTCCATTTTCTTGCATGATACATGCACCTTGATGCTATATGTCTCGCATGTTGGCAAAAGGATGAACAAAGCTCACGTAAAAAAAAGAGTTGAAGAACATAGATTCCTGACGACCGAGAAGGAGCAAGGAACCTCGCGGTGGAGCGTCTGCAAGGAACCTTGCGTGGTTCCCCGTGTTTTTTGCCGCCTGCCCACCTATAAACAAATAAAAGAACATGAACTCTTCGCTAACCACTAGAGACGATACATCAGGATGCTAAGTTGAAGATGTTTTATAGTTTATATTGATAACCACACAAGAATCCACGCATGGACACACGCCAACGCACTAACTCATGCCGATCCAACTCATGCACGTACGCGCACAACATGGAGCACACAACGCACGTACACAACACATGCATGCACACACACTCGGCCGCAGAATGCACGTGAATAACACATGCATGCGCACACACTCAGCTGCATGGAGGCACGCACCATCTGCAGCGATGTTCGAATCGTCATGCTACGGCGAAGCTCGCACACAACGGTGCCTATGCCTCTCTTGCAGCACCTCTTTGCCGTCGTTGCTCCAACGACTAGTCAGAGACGAAGACGACCGCAGCCTCGGCCTTAGATCTAGCACCGATGGAAAAGCACGCATGCTGCACACACACGAGCACGTACGGAGTGCCCACGACGTGGTGCGTCCCTAGTCGCCTCTACTCCTTCTACACACGTTGTCTATCAAGGCGGCTGCATGCCTAATGATGATGTGGGTGAGATCTTCTAGGACTCAGATGATGACGAGGAAAATTATGAGACTACCCACAGTGGGAGTAACATAGGTAGTAACATCACACATGTCTAGATAAAGTAGATGATGTGGCAAGCAATAAATGAAGAAAGATAGGGAAGTAGTAACATCACACATATCAAGGCAAGATGTGTCTATAGCCTAATAAATAAAGTGTTGCATGTTACCACACATATGTTACTATAGAGGTAGTAACATAGACTAGTAACATGAGCATGTTACTAGTCTATGTTACTACCCATTGTGGCTAGTCTGAGGGGGGTGTCTCCAACAGTGTTCCTCGGCTCGCACCTCTTGCATCATGGTGGTCGAGCTTGGAGTCATTCATCTGGTTCACGTGGCATCTCAGATCTCGATACAAGGTGACATACACCGTCAAGGTCCACGGTCAAGGGGGTGCTAAGTGCTAAGTGCTTAGATGTGCTTAGACGAGGTGCTAAGTGCATTAAATGGCTTAGCAACTCAAGTCTCCAATGCATAGGTGCTTAGTTTGTTGTTGCTAAGCTTGCTTCATTTAATTAGCTCTAGACTCAAAACTGTCTTTCCACCATTTCTTCCTGGGGTCACCAAACTAGTCTCTCTCTTCTTAATTAACTTGCCATATCATATTTTATGCCTACGTGGCAGGATTACCAGCTATACATGGTGGAGCACTGGGAGAGGCCAAGGCTGGTCATAGTGGGGAGTAACTTACACTGTAACATATTACTATGTTACTCTAAACATCTCCATAAACCGGAAAGGAGGGAGTAGTAACATAGACTAGTGTCATATGCATGAAACTACTAGTGAGTATGGGAGCACATGATATTTCCCCATCTAGACCGATCCCAAGTTGGCTTCTCACCTTCTTGGCCCAACAAAAACCCCTCCCCCCTCCCGCGCGCGCTTCCTGCCTGGCGCCAGCTGAGCCCACCACTCCACATTGATGGCAAGTCAGGGCGATGTGACCTCTCACTGCTTCCGCTGTTGAAGCGGCACACCGACCGAGGGCACCGCTCGCTGCACGCCCGACATTTCAGACTACACAGTGGAGAGTAACTTTAGAACAAGTACTACAATTAGATGACATAAGCAGGTTATAAGGATTTAAATATAGTATTTGTGCTTAGTTGAAGGAGAGAGAAGAGCAGAGAGAAGAGAAGCGGGTTGTAAACTTGTAGCCGGTTGTAGCAGGAGCTCCAACATACTTTGTGAGCCAAAGGGTAGGGCCATTATTAATGATATAGTATTATACTAAAGGGACTAACTATTGTACTAGCAGGCTATTAGGTTGGTTCTAGATGATGTGTCAACTTCATATAGCCAGATGTTGACTATACTATTAACCATGCTCTAAGTGTGGTGTGGGTGGGACTAAAGTTTAGTCCCATACCGCCCCGCAGAGCCGCCGCCCGTCTTCGACGTCGCCGCATCCCACCGCCGCCGACCTCGCTGCACCACTGGAGTGCCGCCACCACCGCCGTCCCGCCCGCGAGGTAGCCGCCATCGGTTTTCTTAGGAAAATCGATCGGTTTTTTAAGAAACCCTAGATTCGTTTTTTTAGTTTCGGTTCGGGTTTTTTCAGTTTAGTTAAATAGCGGACGTTCGTCCGTACATTTGTTTTTAGCAAATGTTGTTCGTATATTAGCCACAGAGAGCGAACGTTCGTTCATTAGCCTGTTCATCGCATTTTATTTTCCAAGGTTTTTCTGCGATTATTTTCGGTCGTGATTTTTGCCCTGATCTTCGTTTTAGTTTATCTTTTCGCTCGTTTATCCGAATCAGGTGATTCAAACGCCTAGATCTTCGTCTCGAAGCCCTCTTTCTGTTTAACCAAATTGAACAAGATTTTGGTACTGTAAAATTTGACTTTAGTCCAGATTACAAAAGGAATCTTGTTTCTTTCGTAGTTTGAGTTTCGTTGCTCCGTTTGATTTGATTCTTTTTGCAAACCGGAGTTCTTCAGTTGAA
Source organism: Triticum aestivum (assembly GCF_018294505.1). Lineage (NCBI taxonomy): Eukaryota > Viridiplantae > Streptophyta > Magnoliopsida > Poales > Poaceae > Triticum > Triticum aestivum. The sequence goes on from NC_057807.1 coordinate 141,759,001, forward strand.
CTTTCTGGTTAGATCTTTTATTTGAGTTAGTGCTTATGTATGTTATTGTTTGTTTGTGATAGAATACCTGGAGTGCGAAGCATGCTACTACGAGTCTCTAGGTTTTGCGGATCATCAGCAAGGCAAGTAACACTTTGAACATACATCTTTATTACCCAGTTTTTATGCACTAGATCAACCCTCAAACATTGCATGGTTAGGATCTGAATAACATGTGGGTTTTGGGAAGTAGTTGATGAGGTAGAACATATTGCCCTTTTGTTATCAAACCTTTGGGAGTTACTTCTACGTTATGCTTATATTGCTATGCTATGCTCGTAGACGTGGTTTGGGTGAGTGTATCCATGACAGATGTGAGTATTTTTAATTATTGGTTAACTTAAGGTGGCTACTTAAATACACATCAGGGTGGATTGGTTGAGGCACCCTGGAGTACCCAGTGGTTGTCAGGGCACCTGGAAAATCCAGTGTTGTCCCAGGATATCCTGGAGTACCCGTGTGATCATCCGTCGGTTCGCCACCTAGACTCAAAGGGATCATAAGATTATTCATGCTGGACACTTCGGTGTGCTGCCACAAGCCAATATGGGCTCTTGCATAGTTGAGTAAGTTGCGTGAAGCTCTTGAAGAGGTAGACTAGCAGATGTAGTGGGTTGTAGGTGGTACTGTCTACCCAGAGTAGAGAGTTAATGCTTCAGAAAGACTATGTCTCGAATCTCCGATCATGGATGTGTTCGAGTCTTGTGGGGAAAAGTGCGCAAACCTCTGCAGAGTGTACAAACTAATCATGGTTAGCCGTGTCCCCGGTTATGGACATCTTGAGTATCTGGATCTTGGATTATCATGTTGGTCTCATCACTCTAAATTAATTTGTTGGGTTTAATGATGATGCTTAATTGGGATTGAGTTGGAGGAACCTTCTCAATGTTTAACAACCACCATGATAGTTAAACAAAATTTATTCCTTTGTTGTAGGGAAAAATTGGCTTTACACAAAAACTATAACCGTAGAGCTTTCCACCAGCCATATATGCATGTAGTGATAGCATTCATCTTGTTCATTACTCTTTTGTGTTACATTGCCAGCATATTCCATGTGCTGGCCCATTTCGGGCTGCAACATTTCATGTTGCAGACTATTCAGACGACGAGTAAGGTGCCATAGGTCGTTGTCGTTCACTCAGCGATGCCGTTGGAGTTGATGAACTCACTTTATCTTCCAAGCCTTCTGTTGTTATCGTTTTTAGATGGCCTTAAGCCATATTATTGTAATAAATTCTCTTTTGAGACATTCGATGTAATAAGTGTGTGACTGAAACTCTGCTATAAATCCTCAAGTACTGCGCGTGTCAGCATTGACGATCCAGGGATGACACTGATGCACATAGACTAGACTGTTTGAGGTCTGGTTGCTACAAAATGGTATCAGAGCACACGCTGACTGTAGGACACGACCACTAAGCTAACACCATAAGTCACTATGCTCTTCTCATTTCTGACTCCTCTCCCTTTTCTACTCTATAGGATGGCGGATGCAAGGAACAAGTTCACACAACCGGATGAAGACACCCCTTTTGGACGACACTTGAAGGAAGTTACTAGGTACCTGAACATCGGAATACCAAGCTTCACCAGGACCTACATCGCCACTTTACCAGAAGAGGGGCGCTAGATGATTCGAGTTCATGTTCCAGGAAGGACGTTCATGCCAGTCACTAAGCCCATAGAGTTTTCCTTTGATGCATCAACCTGGAGTCTAGGAAAGAGCATGGCAGCCCACATCGCCATGGGACGCATTGGAGAAGTTTACCACAAGGATCTCAAGGATACTATTTACCAGATTTGTGAGCGTCGAGATGAGCAATGGGAGATGATCAGCACCAGGAGGGATAGATCCATTGTAGCTTTCATCCAGGAATTAAACCAGCACATTCGTCGCCAGGAGAACCAAATGTGCACAGGCATGATAGACCTGAAGAAGGCAATGATCAGGATCACGGAGCCAGAGGAAGAACTCAAGTCCACACGCGATGGATATGAGGAGGAAATGATGATACTCGTGGATAAGAATGATGATTTGACGAGGAAGCTAGGAGTATTCATGGGAGACCAGCGCCAAGAGGAGATGATGATGATTCCAAGGACATTCATTGGGAGGACTACATCATCATCGACGACACCGACTCAGACCCCGACGACAGCGATGATGACTATGTTGATGAAGCTGGAGCAGATATCATGGAGTCTTCCACTGACTAAAACTTCTAGTCGACCACCACATCAGTAGTAGTATTCCCCCATGTATATAGTATAGTCCGAGCACTTTTGTAGCGATAGTTAGACCGATTGTATGCCCTTGTTTGAATTGATTGAAGTGATATGATTGTGTTTGTCTCATGTGCATATGGGTAGTGTTTTCCCTTTAGACCTCATTCTATTCTGTTTTCTCACCATTTCTAAACCCATCAGATGTCTCTGAGACATGACAATGGATTTGCTTTCCCACCGGAGTCACTCAGTTGATCCAGCAGAAGAATACCCTGATGCAACTACTAGTTCAGGATCAGAATCAGGGGAACAACAACAACAACCCACCACCACCACCACCTGTTGATCACTTAGCCCATTTTCTAAGGCTGAATCCGGCGGTGTTCTCTAGTAGCACCGAGCCGATTGTTGCAGATGATTGGCTCCGCAAGATTGGAAGGGAGCTGACCACTACAGGATGCACGGATGTGGAGAGAGTGCGCTTTGCCTCACATCAGCTTGATGGACCCGCAGCATCATGGTGGGAGAATTTCACAGCCACTTACCCCATTGACACTGTTACATGGGACCAGTTTCAGCAGGCTTTCTGCACTACCCATGTTTCAGCAGGAGCTATGGCCATGAAGAAGCGCGAGTTTCACAATTTGCACCAAGGAGGACGCACAGTGGGCCAGTATGTGGATGATTTTAGTAAGTTAGCATGTTATGCCCCGGATGACGTCGCTACAGATGCCGCTAAGCAGGAGAAGTTTCTGGAAGGACTGGATGATGAGCTGAGCATGCAGTTGATGGTGGAAACCTTCAACAAATACCAGGAGTTGGTAGATAGAGCTCATGATTGAAGGGAAGAAGCAGCAGATAGACAACCGCAAGAGGAAGTATGGACAAGGGGAGTACAATTCAGGAGCTCAGCAGAGGCCCCGTTTTTCTCTGAACTCGGGAGGACACATTCACCATAACCATGGAGGCCATAAATCCAATGGAGGGAGTTTGCATAATCATAGTGGCCCCAAGAATGGGAATGAGAATGGAGGAAGCAACGGCCAGAACCGTTCCAACCCAGGAACGCCCGCCAAGAAGGATCTAAGTCACATTACTTGTTAAATGCGGGAAGAATGGACATTACGCCATGGAGTGTTCTGAAGCAAAGAATGGAAATGGCAATGGAAGCTCTAGGAAGAAGCCCAACCCTTTCAATAGGGGACAAGTGAACCAGGTTAGCATGGAGGAGGTTGAAGCGCAACCCGATGCAGTTATAGGTAAGTTTCTGGTTAAGTCATTTACTCCAATCGTTCTTCTTGATACTGGTGTATCACATTCATACATATCAAGGGGATTTGTGGATAAGTATAACCTGCCAACCCAAGCCCTTAGGTCACCCATGTTAGTAACCTTGCCATGAGTAGAGTGTATGGCTAGCCTATGGTGTGATCGGTTACCATTAAGGATTGGTAACTACGTGTTCCCCTCAGACCTAATAGTATTGGAGTCACAAGGACTGGACGTAATATTAGTCATGGATTGGTTATCAAAGTATGGAGGGAACATTGACTGCGCCAGTAAGTCGATTTTGCTCACTGCCCCAGAAGGAAGAAGGATTAAGTATGTATCCGGGCATGTGCCAAAGAGGTCTCAAGTGAATTCCTTATCAGGAGTTGTACAGGAGGAAGTACCAGTGGTGAAGGATTTCCCTGATGTATTTCCAGAGGAGTTGCCAGGCATGCCACCGGATAGAGACATTGAGTTTTTGATTGAGCTTTTGCCAGGCATAGGGCCAATATTTAAGAGACTGTATCGGATGCCCGCAAAGGATTTGGAAGAAATTAAGAAGCGGGTTAAGGAGTTACTGGATAAAGGATATATTCGCCCAAGTTCTTCACCTTGGGGATCCCCAGTAATTCTAGTGGAAAAGAAGGATGGATTGTTGAGGATGGTTGTCGATTATCATGGGTTGAATGAAGTGACGATCAAGAACAAGTACCCACTGCCGATGATCAATGATTTATTTGACCAGTTGCAAGGAGCTAAAGTATTTTCCAAGATCGATCTGCGATCAGGATACCATCAGCTGAAGATTCAAGAGCAGGATATACCTAAGATAGCTTGTACCACAAGGTACGGGCTATATGAGTATACCGTTATGTCATTTGGTCTGACTAACGCGCCTGCCTATTTCACGAACATGATGAACAAGGTGTTTATGGAGTTTTTGGATAAATTCGTCATGGTGTTCATTGATGATATTTTGGTTTACTCGAAGAATGAAAAGGAGCATAAGGAGAATTTGCGTTTGGTTCTCGAGAAGCTCAGGGAACATCAGTTATATGACAAGTTCAGCAAGTGTGAGTTTTGGTTAATGGAAGTTGGATTCCTCGTACATGTTATATCCGGAGAAGGAATAGAAGTAGACCCCACCAAGGTTGTCACGGTGACCAAATGGTAATCACCCTCATCGGTTGGAGAGATCCGGAGTTTTCTTGGACTCACAGGATACTACCGGAGGTTCATTGAGAATTTCTCTAAGATTGCAAAGCCCATGACGGAGTTGTTGAAGAAGGACACCAAGTTCAATTGGACTAAGGAGTGTGAGGCCAGTTTTCAGGAGTTGAAGAAACATTTGGTTAAAACCCTAGTGTTGATTCTTCCAGATCAATGCAAGGATTATCAAGTGTATTGTGATGCTTCTCGTCGAGGACTTGGAGCAGTGCTTATGCAGAAGGGAAGAGTTGTTTCATATGCCTCACGACAGCTCAAACCCCATGAGTTAAATTATGCTCACATGATTTGGAGTTAGCAGCCGTAGTGCATGCGTTGAAGACATGGAGACATTTCCTCATCGAAAACCATTGTGAGGTGTACACGGATCACAAGAGTTTAAAGTATATTTTGATGCAGAAGGAGTTGAATCTCAGGCAATGCAGATGGTTGGAGCTCATAAAGGATTATGATATGAACTTACACTATCATCCCGGAAAGGCTAATGTAGTAGCTAATGCATTGAGTCGCAAGAGTCATGTCAATACGCTCATGACCGGAGGATTACCCAAGGAGTTAGAAGAGGATCTTCGCGAGCTAAGTTTGGAAATAGTTCCGAGAGGCTATGTAGCAGCATTGGAAATTCAGTCTACCTTGATGGATAAGATCAGGGAAGCTCAGAAGACTGACAAGGAGATTGCCAAGATAAAGGAAAGGATGAGAAAAGGAAAGGCTAAAGGATTTCATGAGGATGAGCACGATGCCTTATGGTTTGAGGATTGCGTATATATGCCTAATGACCCTGAGATCAGGAAGTTGATTCTGCCAGAGGCCCATGATTTTCCATATTCGATTCACCCAGGAAACACCAAGGTGTATCTGTTGGGGAATGTAGTAATTTCAAAAATTTCCTACGCACACGCAAGATCATGGTGATGAATAGCAACGGGAGGGGAGAGTGTTGTCCACATACCCTCGTAGACCGAAAGCGGAAGCGTTAGAACAACGCGGTTGATGTAGTCATACGTATTCACGGCCCGACCGATCAAGCAGCGAAACTAAGGCACCTCCGAGTTCAAGCACACGTTCAAATCGATGACGTCCCTCAAACTCCAATCCAGCCGAGTGTCAAGGGAGAGTTCCGTCAGCACGACAGAGTGATGATGATCTTGATGTTCTACCGTCGTAGGGCTTCGCCTAAGCACCGCTACAGTATTATCGAGGAGGACTATGGTGGAGGGGGGCACCGCACACGGCTAAGAGATCAAGAGATCAATTGTTGTTTCTAGAGGTGCCCCCCTACCCCCGTATATAAAGGAGCCAGGGGGAGGGGGCGGCCGGCCTAGGAGGGGGCGCGCCAAGGGGAGTCCTACTCCCACCGGGAGTAGGACTCCCTCCTTTCCTTGTTGGACTAGGAGAAGGGGGGAAGGAGGAGGGAGAGAGGAAGGAAAGGGGGGCGCCGCCCCCCTCTCCTTGTCCTATTCGGACTAGGGGGGCGTGCGGCCCAGCCCTTGCCTCCTCTCCTCTTCTCCACTAAGGCCCATGTAGGCTCATTAAGCCCCCAGGGGGTTCCGGTAACCTCCCGGTACTCCGGTAAAATCCCGATTTCACCCGGAACACTTCCGACATCCAAATATAGGCTTCCAATATATCAATCTTCATGTCTCGACCATTTCGAGACTCCTCGTCATGTCCGTAATATCATCCGGGACTCCGAACAAACTTAGGTACATCAAAACTCATAAACGCATAATATAACTGTCATCGAAACCTTAAGCGTGCGGACCCTACAGGTTCAAGAACTATGTAGACATGACCGAGACTCGTTTCCGGTCAATAACCAATAGTGGAACCTGGATGCTCATATTGGCTCCTACATATTCTACGAAGATCTTTATCGGTCAAAACGCATAACAACATACGTTGTTCCCTTTGTCATCGGTATGTTACTTGCCCGAGATTCGATCGTCGGTATCCAATACCTAGTTCAATCTCGTTACCGGCAAGTCTCTTTACTCGTTACATAATGCATCATTCCGTAACTAACTCATTAGCTACATTGCTTGCAAGGCTTGTAGTGATGTGCATTACCGAGAGGGCCCAGAGATACCTCTCCGACAATCGGAGTGACAAAACCTAATCTCGAATTACGCCAACTCAACATGTACCTTTGGAGACACCTATAGAGCTCCTTTATAATCACCCAGTTACGTTGTGACATTTGGTAGCACACAAAGTTTTCCTCCGGTAAACGGGAGTTGCATAATCTCATAGTTGTAGGAACATGTATAAGCCATGAAGAAAGCAATAGCAACATACTAAACGATGAAGTGCTAAGCTAACGGAATGGGTCATGTTAATCACATCATTCTCCTAATGATGTGATCCCGTTAATCAAATGACAACTCATGTCTATGGTTAGGAAACATAACAATCTTTGATTAATGAGCTAGTCAAGTAGAGGCATACTAGTGACATTAAGTTTGTCTATGTATTCACACATGTATCATGTTTCCGGTTAATACAATTTTAGCATGAATAATAAACATTTATCATGATATAAGGAAATAAATAATAACTTTATTATTGCCTCTAGGGCATATTTCCTTTAGTGTCCCACTTGCACTAGTGTCAATAATCTAGTTCACATCGCCATGTGATTTAACACCAATATTCATATCTGTATATGATTAACACCCATAGTTCACATCGTCATGTGACCAACACCCAAAGGGTTTACTAGAGTCAATAATCTAGTTCACATCACTATGTGATTAACACCAAAAGAGTACTAAGGTGTGATCATGTTTTGCTCGTGAGAGAAGCTTAGTCAACAGGTCTGTCACATTCAGAGCCGTATGTATTTTGCAAATATTCTATGTCTACAATGCTCTGCATAGAGCTACTCTAGTTAATTGCTCCCACTTTCAATATGTGTCCAGATTGCGACTTAGAGTCATCTGGATTAGTGTAAAAGCTTGCATCGTTATAACTTTTACGATGAGATCTTTTATCACTTCCATTATCGAGAAATATTTCCTTAGTCCTCACTAAGGATATTCTTGACCGCTGTCCAATGATCTACTCTTAGATCAAAATTGTACTCCCTTTCCAAACTCAGAGCAAGGTATACAATAGGTCTGGTACACAGCATAGCATACTTTATAGAACCTATGACTGAGGCATAGGGAATGACTTTTCATTCTCTTTCTATTTTCTGCCATGGTCGGGTTTTGAGTCTTACTCAACATCACACCTTGGAACACAGGCAATAACTCCTTCTTTGACTGTTCCAATTTGAACTACTTCAAAATCTTATCAAGGTATGTACTCATTGAAAAAATCTTATCAAGCGTCTTGATCTATCTCTATAGATCTTGATGCTCAATGTGTAAGCAGCTTCACCGAGGTCTTTCTTTGAAAAACTCTTATTCAAATATCCTTTTATGCTTTCCAGAAAAATTCTACATTATTTCCGATCATCAATATGTTATTCACATATACTAATCAGAAATGTTGTAGTGCTCCCACTCACTTTTGTAAATACAGGCTTCTCCAAAAGTCTGTATAAAACCATATGCTTCGATCAACTCTTCAAAGCGTATATTCCAACTCCGAGATTCTTGCACCAGTCCCTAGATGGATCGCTGGAGCTTGAACATTTTGTTAGCACTTTTAGGATTGACAAAACCTTCTGGTTGTATCATATACAACTCTTCTTTAATAAATCCATTAAGGAATGTAGTTTTGACATCCATTTGCCAGATTTCATAAATGTGGCAATTGCTAACATGATTCGGACAGACTTAAGAATGGCTACTGGTGAGAAAGTCTCATCGTAGTCAACCCCTTGAACTTTGTCAAAAACCTTTTTCGACAAGTCTAGCTTTGTAGATAGTAACACTACTATCAGTGTCCATCTTCCTCTTTGGAAATCCATTTATTTGTATGGCTGGCCGATCATCGGGCAAGTCAATCAAAGTCCACACTTTGTTCTTATACATGGATCCCATCTCGGATCTCATGGCCTCAAGCCATTTCGCGGAATCTAGGCTCACCATCACTTCTTCATAGTTCATAGGTTTGTCATGGTCTAGTAACATAACTTCCAGAACAGGATTACCGTACCACTTTGGTGCGGATCTTACTCTGGTTGACCTACGAGGTTCAGTAACAACTTGATCTGAAGTTTCATGATCATCATCATTAACTTCCTCACTAATTGGTGTAGTAGTCACAGGAACAGATTTCTGTGATGAACTACTTTCCAATAAGGGAGTAGGTACAGTTACCTCATCAAGTTCTGCTTTTCTCCCACTCACTTCTTTCAAGAGAAACTCCTTCTCTAGAAAGGATCCATTCTAAGCAACGAATATCTTGCCTTCGGATCTGTGATAGAAGGTGTACCCAACTGTCTCCTTTGGGTATTCTATGAAGACACATTTCTCCGATTTGGGTTTGAGCTTATCATGATGAAACTTTTTCATATAAGCATCGCAACCCCAAACTTTAATAAACGACAACTTTGGTTTCTTGCCAAACCATAGTTAATAAGGCGTCGTCTCAACGGATTTTGATGGTGCCCTATTTAAAGTGAATGCAGCTGTCTCTAATGCATAACCCCAAAACGATTGTGGTCACTACTAGAAAAAGGGCTATAGATGGGATTGACACTAATGGCGCACCAGACAAGTGGTGCGCCATTAGTATATACTAATGGCGCACCACCTTCTGATGCGCCATTAGAGTTGAAACTACTAATGGCGCACCTGGCACACGGTGCACCATTAGTATCAAAAAAAAATTTGAACTAGTGCGCCTGTCCAAACATACTAATGGCGCATCCACAGGTAGTGCGCCATTACTAGTTGTAACTAGTAATGGCGCACCTGCCAGAGAGTGCGCCACTAATGTTTTTTTTTATTTTTTTATTCCTTTTTTTGCAAAACTACTAATGGCGCACTCGCACGCGGTGCGCCATTACTAGTTTAAACTAGTAATGGCGCACCGTGGTGTAGTGCGCCATTAGTATGTTTTTTTTGCAAAACTACTAATGGCGCACCACCAGGGGGTGCGCCATTAGTAACCTGGATTACTAATGGCGCATTTGTGGTTGGTGCGCCATTAGTAAGTGGGCAGCAACAAGATATTTTGGACAGCCTCTCCTCCCACACTCACTTTCTCCCCACTTCATTCTCTCCACCGCCTCCTCCTTGTCTCGGGTGCCTCCTCTTTTTCACCTCATTTCCACCATAAATTCATTCAAATTAAGTGGTTAAGTTACCTTGTTTTGCTAGGTAAGTAAGGGCGGAAGCTATATTTATGTTGTTCTCCCTACAACAATGTGCACAATGCACTTTTTATGGCCTAGCTAGATCTATGTATGTTCGTGGTGTTGCATATGTTTGTGGTTTTGCATATGTGTTTGTGTTTGGAGGTGTACCGGTATTTGAAATGCGATAGTTGCCAATATTTTGCCGGAATGTTGATTCATTTCCATTTCGGCGAGAATTTTGGCATTAAGCATTCTTTTTGGTCCTATTTTTAGGGAAAGTCATGCCAAATTTTTTCTTGGTTCTAAAATATCGTTTTGCTCTACCCCGCAGGCGACCATGGTCCGCATGATGACCGAAGGCATCGTGAATAGGTTTTTGAGGTCCGCGAAGGCCGAGATGCTTCAAAAGAACGAGACGGAGATAAGATGTCCGTGTCGAAGATGCAAGCTGAATAGCCTTATTGCGGACCCGGATTTCGGGCAGGTGCGGGACCACCTGCTCTTGCGTGGTTTCATGGATGGCTATCGGTGGCAAGGTGATGAAGATGACTACGAAGTCGTCCATGGGGGCCGGGCAAGAAATGAGGAAGGGCAGCAAGACAACCACCGCGGCTCGGGCAGGCGAGAAGACGAAGAATCCCTAGGAGATGATCACGACGGTGATGCTGTACACAGTCATCATGTAGAAGAAGATGCATGACATGATGATGATGCTGGCGGAGCAGACGAAGCTGGGCCATCGATGGGCTGGGTGCAGGACCCTCATATTCAAGAGCTGCTTCTCAAGCAGACGGATAACGCAAGAGCTGCCGCCCGAGAGAAAGCCAAGATGGATCAACTTGAGTTAGACGCGGTTACTCCATTGTATGAAGGATGCAGGCCCGAGGATACCCGCCTAAAAGTAACGCTCATGGCTCTGGAGATGAAGGTAAAACACAAAATGACCGACGCATGCTTCGACGAGAACATGTCATTCTGGGACGAACGTCTTCCCAAGGGGAACAAGTGCCCGACCAGTTTGGAGGAGGCGAAGAAAATCGTGTGTCCTCTGGATTTACCGCACGTGAAATACCATGTGTGCATGAACAATTGCATCATTTATCGGGACGAGCACGCGGAGTCTACCATATGTCCAGTGTGCGGTCACTCGATACAAGAAGAGGAAGAAAGCTCCTCGAAAAGTGGTGTGGTACTTTCCGATCACTCCTCGTCTGCAGCGGTATTTCGCGGACCCTAAGGTAGCAAAGCTCCTGCGTTGGCACGCGGATAGGGAGGAGATAGATAAAAAAGACAAGATGCTGAGTCACCCTAAGGATGCGAGCCAGTGGCAAGCGTTGAACTTCGAATACCCAGAATTTGGGAACGATAGAAGGAACATCGTGCTGGGCGCGAGCACCAATGGAGTCAATCCGTTTGGCAGCCAGAGAAGCACACATAGCACCTGGCCTGTGTTTGTGTGGATGTACAACCTTCCCCCCTGGTTGTGCATGAAGAGGAAGTACATTCACATGAGTATGCTAATTGAAGGGCTGAAACAACCAGGGAACAACATCAATCTGTATCTGGGGCTGCTGAAAGAGGAGATTGACACGCTGTGGAAAACGCCAGCCAATACGTGGGATGCCGCAAAGAAAGAATATTTCCCTATGAGAGCCGCACTGCTCACGACGGTGCACGACTATCTCGGTTACGGATATCTTGCGAGGCAGGTAGTCCACAGATTTTCTAGATGCGTAAGGTGCATGGATGACACAACGTATCGCCAGCTAGATAGAGATCCTGGGTCTTCGAAAACCGTGTTCATGGGACATCGAAGGTGGCTTCGCGACGATGACCCGTGGAGAAAACGCAAGGATCTGGTCGATGGTGAAACCGAACCCCAAAAACGCCCGTGTACGAGGAGCGGCGAGGAAATAGACAAGCTGTTGAAAAATTGGAAAGACTGCCCACTGCCGGGAAAGAAGCAAAAGGCGCCAGAGCCGCTGCTGAAGGTATGGAAAACGAGGTCTGTTTTCTGGGACTTGCCGTACTGGAAGATCCACCGTGTGCCTCATAGCCTTGATGTCATGCATATCACGAAGAACGTGTGCGAGAGTCTGCTTGGTACCCTGCTCAACATGCCAGAGAGGACCAAAGATGGGCCGAAAGCAAGGGCAGACTTGAAATCAATGGGCATCAGGCAGGAGCTTCACGCTATATATGATGATGATGATGATGATGATGATGATGATGATGATGAGGCGAAGCAGGACACAGAAAGTCGTCGCAAAGGCAAAAAGGCCAAGAAGACCGGAAATGACTACCCTCCCGCGTGCTTCACTCTAAGTCAGGAGGAGATCGAGCAATTTTTCACCTGCCTCCTAGGAGTAAAACTTCCTTACGGTTACGCGGGGAAGATAAGCAGATACCTAGACCCAGCGAAGCAGAAGTTCAGCGGGATGAAGTCTCACGACTGTCACGTGCTGATGACGCAGATACTTCCAGTTGCAATCCGTGGGATCATGGACGCGCACGTCTGTGAAACGCTATTTGGCCTATGCAACTTCTTCAACGTCATCTCTCGGAAGTCGATTGGCGTGAGGCAACTCAGAAGGCTACAGGAAGAGATCATGGTGATACTATGCGAGCTTGAGATGTACTTCCCGCCTGCATTCTTCGACGTTATGGTGCATCTGCTGGTCCATATAGTGGAGGATATCATCCAACTCGGGCCGACGTTCCTGCACAGCATGATGCCGTTCGAAAGGATGAATGGTGTCATCAAAGGATACATTCGCAACATGTCACGTCCAGAGGGAAGCATAGCCAGGGGCTTTCTAACCGAAGAGTGCATCTCCTACTGCATGAATTATCTAGGCATCGAGAACCCCGTTGGTCTGCCCGTCAACAGGCACCTCGGCAGGCTCGCTGGATGGGGTCACCGTGAGGGTCGCCGCGAAATGCATGTCGACTTCGAGGGTCGACTCGCCGACTTTGAAAGAGCAAACCTAGTCGCGCTACAACACATAGACGTGGTCGATCCTTGGGTGGTAGAGCACAAAACCTTTATTAAGAAGACGTACAATGACCGAGGCCAACAGAGGACGGACGGAGATATACTCAAAGAGCACAACTCATGTTTCACGCGTTGGTTCAAGCAGAAGCTTCTGTCGTACCCTTTACATGAGGATTCTTCTGCGGAAGAACAACTCATATTCGCCTTGTCACAGGGCGCCGAGCACAACCTGATGACCTATGAGGCGTACGATATCAACGGCTACACATTCTACACCGGGGCCAAGGACATGAAGAGCGATGGTTATCAGAACTCCGGGGTAACGATGGAATCCTACACCGGTAACAAAAGGACAGATACTACGGAAGGATCGAGGAGATCTGGGAGCTGAGCTACGCTGGAGAGAAGGTCCTGATGTTCCATGTCAGATGGGCCAAGAACGTCATAAAAGAAGACCGGTATTTCACCACCATGGTTATACCCGAAGCCAAATCCAAGACCGCGGGCGCAAACGTCACCGCGAAAATTGAGCCATGGGTACTGGCTTCCCAAGTGGACCAATGCTTCTTCATTACCGACCCGCCAAAGCCCAGTCGTGTTGTCGTGAGGAGAGGCAAAAGGAAGATCATCGGAATGGATGGAGTAGCCAATGAGCAAGACTTCGACAAGTACGGCGACCCGAGGATCGAACATGACGACGATGATGAAGTAGCAGCATACACCACAAGAAGAAGCAGGACCACCCTACCTAAAGGACGTCCGTTCCATAGAAGAACTCCATTTGCGAAAGAGAAGGGCAAGAAGATTGTGAACAGATAGCTAGCTAAGATCGATTGTATTTAAATCGTACACTTCATTTCTCGATTATATTTCATGGGCACTTTTTGAACTATCATGAATATTTTTTAATTTCATGGACACTCGATCTCGATCCTCCTCCATCTCGATCGCTATCCCACCTCGCCAGATCCGGTCCATCGGCCGCCGCCGTCGACCGCCCGCACCCTCTCGATTCCCCTACTCAACCGCCGCCGCCGACCCCACGCACCCCAGATCCGGTCCACCGGCCGCCGCCGCCGACCGCCCGCACCCTCTCGATTCCCCTACTCAACCGCCACCGCCGACCCCCCGCACCCCTCCCCTACTCAACCGCCGCCGCCCACCCCCCGCACCCCCCCTACTCAACCGCCGCCGCCGACCCCCCGCACCCCTCCCCTACTCAACCGCCGCTGCCGACCCCCGCACCCCTCCCCTACTCAACCGCCGCCGCCGACCCCCACACCCCTCCCCTACTCAACCACCGCCGCCGACCCCCCGCACCCCTCCCCTACTCAACCGACGCCGCCGACCCCCCGCACCCCTCCCCTACTCAACCGCCACCGCCGACCCCCCGCACCCTCCCCCGCTCCACCGCCATTACTGTTTGATGATATTTTTAAAAAAATTATTATTGTCTTATAAAAAAATATTACTATTATGATTTAAACAAGTTTGAACATATTTAAACACAAATAAGTATCAAACAGCATTTTAAATGAAAAAAAATTGTGGAGCCTGGGAATCGAACCCAGGACCTCCTGGTGTGAGAACTGGCTGCTGACCAGTCGAGCTAGTAGAGGGAGCTTGATGTGGAACAGGTCAGGTGGAATATAACCTGTTGGCTCGAGCAGAAAAAAAAATTACTAATGGCGCACCAGGGTGAGGTGCGCCATTAGTGTGGATGTACTTATGGCGCACCGAGGGGTGGTGCGCCATTAGTATTGTGCCGCCCCCATCCATAGTCCTCCCCGGCGGCCCACCTCTCTCCCTTGCCCTCGATCCCCTCTCTCCCCATCGCCCTCGCCCTCGATCCCCTTCCCTGATGCCACTGCCCCGCCGCCTCGATGTCGCCCCGACGCCGCTGCCCCGCCGCCTCGCCGCCCCGACGCCGCTGCCCCGCCGCCCCGACGCTACCCCCGCCACCTCGACGCCGCCCCGACGCCCCGACGCCGCCTCCACACCACGACGCCGCCTCGACACCGCCCCGACGCAGCCTCGACGCCTCACCCTGGTGAGTTCCGGCCCTTTCATCCAAGGAGGAGAAGGTGCTGCTACTGTGGATCCTTCTTGTACCTCCCGTCTCCATCTAGCTGACCCTCGTGTCGTCTCTGCTCTACAGGCAGAGCGCGCCGGCGAGCGACCAGGACGAGGACGACGCCGGGAGGCCACGTCGCTTCGGCTCTGACTAGTGGTGCTTCAGCCTCGGCTACAACAAACATAGGTGAGTCCCCCACCCCCTTCTATTCTTCCTCCTCTCTGGTCCTCTATCAGCAAACTGTCTGTACCAATTGAATTGTTAAGCTAGCAGAGACACCCCAGAAGATACTAGTATTACCCGGACTTGTAATTTTGCTATTCAAACAGTCAGTCAGTCAGTGATGAGTGTGATCAGTTTTCAAAACATTTGGGATTCGCCTAAATTTGCCACTGCAAATCCAGAATGCAAAGCACAGACTAACAAATAAGAAGCTAGTAGTATATTTCAGTAAGTACTAGGATTGGATTGGGCAGTCCATATATATAGCACACTGCAAACCAAGTTCATCATGAGTTGCTGCTGCAACTTAGTAAAAATTATGTCAAGCCTACATATCTTCCTTATCAAGCCAAACATAACAGAAGCAGGTGCAGGAGCTGTAGTACTCCATTTGGTGATCTTTATCGTTTTGTTTTTGTGCTGGATCGATTTAGTTGTTGTGATTGATTTCGTTGATAGTTTAGTTCCCGATATCTCTAGTCCGGTTGATTATCACAATGTTGATTATCACAATGTTGAAAACTTATCACAATGTTGCTGTGATATTTAGTTGATGTGATTGATTTCATTGTTGATTATCACAATGTTGAAAACTTATCTACTTTTTGCCCCCTATAGCAAGCAATAAAGTAATTCTATTAGTCGTCCATTGAGATATATATGAGTTATTACAATGTGAGAAGAACAATTCTCAAACTATAAATTTTATTAAAAATGAAAAATGAAACATAAACGGGTTTGCATATAATAAGTCTGGACAGATCAATTTCCATATTTATTTTATTCCAGTATATTTTCTCATATACAACCAAAGTTTTTTTGCGAGGTATGACAAAAGTTTCTTTTCTTATTTCCAGCCCCCTTCAATATTTTTCAGAAAGGAAATGTTCATCGCTGTGTTCCATGGTCGAGACTATCTCGCTTCTTTTTCTCCATCCAAAAACTCTCTAATCATTCCATCAGATATGCATATGCGCTAACCACCATTGAATACTTCTCAAGCCATCCCCAAGTAGTATCTTATAGTACAGCCAACTCTAAGAACTGTCCCAAAAGGCCAAAACATCACCTCGTTCCTTGCCAACGTGATTAGTGTGCACGCTGCCGCAGACTGCCTGTCTATTTGTATGCTCGGTTCGGCCTGCTACACACACACAAATGCACAACAGTAGCAAGCAGGTGAACTTTTCTTGTTTGTAGATGGTTCTGGAAAACAGCAGAATCTTTAGTATACTGCAGATGCATTGTAGCTGGCACTGTAGATGCGAATCCCAACATTTTGGACCATTCGATGGACTCTATCAACGGTTCAGATTCTTTCCTATCATTGAGATTCAAATCTTTCAAAACTCGTACACTATATAGTAATATAGATATGCTGGTCCTTGCTCAAGATTTGTATAGAGGAGGAATTGAAACATAATGTGTTTAAATAAAACATGATATAGTTGGAGCCAGAGCGCTATATGGACCTTACTGGTTCTTGCTGAAGATTTATTGTACTTTCTACTAACGGTATAACTTTTGTGATATGTATTGTTATGTTGGTAAAATAGACAACCTAGATTTACACGCAGGATCTCTAATCCAGAGAGGAGGGAGTATAAGATAGCAAATTTACTTGCAATAAAACAGGGGTTGTTAATTGTAGTTTTGTTTTGGTCTGCAATTGCATATACGGACATTGTTTTAATTACCACAAGATCTAAACCAGGATAAGAGCAAAGAGTAATCAGATCTGAACTGAAACTATCTAGGAGCAGAGCACATTTGTGTAGAAGCAGAGTGCATGAAATATGGGGCTTTTCTGGATGCTGCTGTTCTTGGTAGGATGAACAAGTGGCACCTTGTAGGGTCTTGATTGGTTATGTTGCAAACTGAATATGTAGCTGCTAGGACCCAGTTTCCAATCTAGTCTGTAGTAGTGACATGCTAGTTTAGCACATACTGCTTGTAGTGGGTAGTAGTGGAATGCTATTTTAGATGGTCTATTACTATGTAGGACCTTAATTGGTGGAGTCTCAACGCTGAACTGGGTAGTAGTTAGGAGTCAATTTCTTTAATCCTAGTGTAGCTGCTCTCTTAATACTTGTCTGTAGGTTCTTAATTGTTGGTGTCTCAAAAACTGAATATGAACTATATGTATGCTGCACTTTCTTCGTCTGAGTGCATCGATGTAGACATTTTCCTGCTTGTTGTTGGGAGTGAAAATAAGAACCTCTTCTCCCTGGTTAGCAGTAAATACTGCATGCGCAATGTCTGCTGTTTTCTCTTCTAAAATTTATGAATGTCAGTGGATCAACATCTATGTGCCATAAATTGCATTTTCCCTTTTTGCTGCTAGTGCCCATTTTGAGTAATTGCTTAGAGGGATGATCCTGTGTGAGCTGGTGGAGTGATTTGTTTTCTACATAAAGCTCTTTAGTCAGGCTGGTTTTCGTGAAATACACATGAAGCTTCACCAGCTCCTGTGGGTGTGGGATCCATGTGACATGTGACATTGCATCCATGTCCACCTGGGATAATGATTTTGCAGGTACCCCGAGAGGCCCTTGAGTTTGCCGGAATGTCGATTAACTTCCGTTCCGGCAAATTCGGGTACTCCATATGTCCTATTTTCAGCAAAGGTCATGCTGAAATTTTCCGTGAATTTTAGCATGACTTTGCTAAAAATAGGACATATGGGGTACTTGTGACTAATGCATGGGCCGGGGTATCATACTAGTTAATTAAGTAGGATCAAGTGCCCCGGCGTACTTGTGACTAATGCCTAAATGATAAAACTGAAATGATGAAAGCTTAGGCTTTTAGGGTGCCTCGGCGTCGAAAAACCCTCAATGATAAAAGCTTAGATTTTAGGATGCCTCGGTGTCGACAAACCCTAAATGATGAGACCATGATCTTGTTCCTTGACAATAACCAACTTTTTGACCAAACTTTGTTTCTATTTAGAGAGAAACATGGCCCACAACGATGAGGCCGGGGGTTCGGGCGGCAAGGCATTCTGGGAGCTGTCCCAGGAGATGGAGGAACAACCTCACTTGTATGAGGCCGCCGCCTTCCCCACCGATCCTGAGACCACTGATGGTGCCGCAGAGGATGACCACACTGATGCCACCACTGATGGTGCCGCCGAGGATGCCACCACTGATGATGGCGGCGCACGCACAGATGGCAGCCAACCGAAGAGGCAACGGAAGGACCGGCGCCCGACCGTGCTCCGCACCCTCAAGGAGGAACTTACTGAAGTGGACTCCAATGGGAATCCAACGGCGCCCGAACGAATAGTCAAGCGGTACTCGCTTCAGCTCGGGTGCATTGTCCGGAGCACCGTCTCGATCAACACCGAGAACCTGAGGCATCCTGACAGAGGGAATTTGCGCAACCTCCTCTTCACGAAGCTGCACGAACGATACAAGTTCCCCGCTGAATTTGCAAACACAAGCCTCAAAGGGAATAAAGTGAACAATGCTGCCCTCATGAAGATGAGCAAGGCCCTGTCTACCTGGAAAAGCAATGTGAAGAGAATGATCGAGAAAGGTGAGAGTTATCAGAAGATCAAGGAGAAAAATCCTTCGATCACCGATGATGACTACAACGACTTCAAGATCAATTGCTCGAGCACCGCAAACTCCCAATCAAGTGAGTGGGGGAAACAAATGCGGGAGGTGAACATAGGGGAACACACACTCGATCCCAGCGGTTACAGAGTGGTGGAGCCTATATGGGACAAGGAGGAGGCGGACCGTGCCGAGCAAGGCCTACCGCCCCTCTTCTATAAATACGGTGACAAGCAGACCAGGAACTTTGTCAGGGCCCGGTACAAGAAGGACCCGAAAACAAAGGAGCTTACCACGGATCCGAAGACCAGGCAGCTTGAGCTTGTTCTGGTAAGGAATACACCCCCGCGTAATTAGCTCCATATGGTTGCATTCTAATTAATGAAGCCAAATTTCTAAATGGTTCACATTCCTTCCGCAGGCGACTGAAAGTAGTAGCACGGGGTCGACTAAGAGCAACCCTTGGGACACCACTCTAAATAGGGGGTTGAATGTAATGAAGAACAAGGATAAGCTCAGTAAGCCGACGTCAGCTGGTCGTGTGGCCGGCAAAGGCTTGTCGACAAAATGGGGGTCATACTATACCGCTGGTGTGCGGAAGGAGAAAAAGACCAGCTCGGAAAGCCAGGCGCGAGAGGTTCAAGAACTCAAGGCACAGGTGGCGCGGATTCCAGAGATTGTCCAAGAGCAAGTGGAACAACGACTCGGAGCGACGATCACCGCCATTGTGCCTACCTTGATCTCGGGGTTGAGTGCGTGGATTGCGGGCGGCCAATAGGGGCCGCCCCCGATTCCTAGCTTCACGGCTAGCAACTCGCATAATGCGATGGCGGGGCCATTGGTGCCTCCGGCGGAGGCGACATTGGTGTCTCCGACGCCGGCACGGGAGCTTAATGCACCCGGGTGTACGCCGGCCAGCACCTCTGCAGCAAGCGGCCCCTCCGTCAACTGCACGCCCGCCGTTGGCGGTGCCTCTACATTAGCCGAGCTCGACGCCGTCATCACGGTAACTAATTAAGCTTCTCTCGGCCGAGGACTTCATCTCCTTGCCTTTGACCGGGCATCCCTGACGCCCTACATGTTTTCGCAGGGCGCCGCCGACGTTCCGTGCACTCTCCTCCACTTCGTGAACAACGAGTTGGTCGATGTCGCCAAGGGAAAAATAGTTCAACCAGGCAACCCCTTGTTCCACGGTACCCAGATGCCACCCAACTTGTTTAGGGTTCAACTGGTTTGGGTGCTGCCAGGCTGCGACGAGTTGTTACCTCCGATTCGACCCGTCGGGTCCGACGATGATGACGTGATGACCCTCAGTGCATGCTTGAGCTGGCCCCTGCTTTGGCTGAAGAGCCAGATTCGTTTGGGGGCGGGGGACACCACCCCAAAGACAACACCGCCGGTCGTGCCGGCGCCAAGTCGGCCCCATGGCAAGACCGCCGCAACGGTGCCGGACATCCCTATGCCACTGGATCCAAACATGCATATGGCACAGGATCAGAACGACGATGACGACGACGATGATACATTTGGCAACGTCGATCAGTACTTTGCCGATCATGGGTACAATGGCGACTTCATGGGGCCTCCTTCTCAAGAACCAAACCCAACAAAAGACGTGTGCGATCTAGCTGGTACCACGGAGAAGCCAAGTTGCAACAGGCGCCGTCTGGCGTTCAGCTCTCAGGAGACGCCTCCAGCTGCCGACTTCACCGAGCCTCAGATAGGCGAGGTGCGAAATATTATCAGCCCCAACACACTCAAGAAGGTGGTCTATGAGCAAAACTCGGTGCCATTACAGGAGAAGAAGAAGGCACGCAAAAGAAAGACTAAGAAGGGTGCGAGCCAGCCGGCACAGAGTACGATCCGTGCTCAGGACGGGCCACCTTCACCACAGGATATCTCGAGGAGGGTGCATGTGGCGGGTAGGGCGATGCTACCGACAAATATGCTCAATGCTGCAACCGGTGCTATGCGGAGTCTGCATGACAGTGTTCTTTCTTTGGAGAAGCGGCGTCTCAGGGAGAAGGATGTGGCATACCCAGTTTTCGCGGCCAAGGTGCCAGAGGGCAAGGGCTTTGTGGATAACTCCAACGGGCGTACGATCGTCCTGTGTTTTGATGACATCCACGCTATGTTGAACCTTCATCCGCTGCACTACACCTTCGTTCGGCTATTTTCGCTGAGTATGGAGATGCGGATCATTCACGACAAGACCCCGGACATCGTGATAGTCGACCCCTTCTACATGCGTGCCAAGATCTTGGGCAGCGCTGGGGACCGGCAAGTCGCGAGTTCTTACCTCGAAGGCGTCATTCTGGCAAACCAAGATAAGGATAACTTCCTCGTGGCTTACTTTCCCGAGTAAGTCCTCCCCTCAACCGGCCCGTAACATATGAATTCTTGCATTTTGATCATTTTTCTTTTAACATTCCGTGTTTTCTGCAGTGACACACGTTGCACGCTCATCCTCCTAAGCCCCAAATATTCCATGGCCACGTATTTCGACCCGGACCGTCAGTCGAACGTAGACTACACAAATGTCAAGAAGGTTCTTGATGATGTTCTCCCCGGCTAAGCCAAATCTGGAGGCACCTTCACCAGGCCTATTCGTAAGTACGGCAAGCACGTGTTCTCCCACAATACGACGTTCTGCTGCGTCAAGCAGCCGCCTTGTCAGGACCCCGACTCGATGTCACATCGATCTAGCTGGTAACACCTCATATCACTTTGCGGCCTCACGCACGGTATCCCCACGGGTGTCGTCTTACCTTTTCCCAGGACCGTTTGCGCCTTTTGGCTCACGTATATGATAGTGTCGCTAGCATCCATATGATAAAGAGCCCGGGCTGACATGACTAGTCGTAAACCCAAAGTGGCACAGACTTACAGGGACAGGCATCCATGACCCAGCTTCGAACGTGTCGGTCATCAGCAAGTGGGTCTGGGCTGTAGCACTGGGCTAGCAGGACTCCGGTAAACCGGGCTGTAGCGGGCTAACAGGACTCCGGTACTCAAAGCGTGACATTTCCCCGAAGGGACAGACACAGGAACGAAGAAGGACACATGCCGGCCAGCCTAAGTGTTCCAGAGCAGTAGCAAGCTACCATGGCTCAGCGGTAACACTAGGAGACATTTCCCGGTAAGAGAGGCTACTAAAGATAAACAACTAGATAGTCAGATCCCACACATACCAAGCATTTCAATCATACACACAATATGCTCGATATGTGCAAATACAACGAAGCATCACAACATGACTCTATGACACAAGTACTTTATTTAAGGCTCAGGGAGCCATACATATCATACACACAGGTACGGGTCTCACGACCCAACATACAAATCATACAGTCATACAAGCCAACAGCGGAAGTACTTTGTCTGGGTACAGACAACTAGTAAAATAAAAGAGGCTTGGAAAGCCTAGCTATACTACGTGGTCCATCACAAGCTCAGGGTCACCACCTGGGTCTTTAGCCTACTCGTTGATGTCAACGTCTACATAGAACCCATCAGAAGGGGTTGCAGCGTCTTCTGTAAAAATGTAGATTATAGCAACATGAGTACAAAGGTACTCAGCAAGACTTACATCAGATCCTACATACATGCATAGTATCAAGAAGGGTTGGTGGAGTTATTGCAGCAAGCCAGCTTTGACTCTTGGCTAGGCTATCCTACGATACTCCAACTTGAAATAGTTTTGCGCACACGAGTCCACTACTCACCACTTCAATACACTACCGAGGATCCACCTCCGTCTTCCTACGGAAGAGCCATCCTCGGCACTCACACTTATCTTGAGGCTTTTAGTAGTTTCCATTTACTTGTCTATGAACTGTATAGGCAACCAAGTAGTCCTTTACCGCGGACGCGGCTATTCGAATAGATCATGTTAACCCTGCAGGGGTGTACTTCTTCATACATGTTTCCACCACTTAGCGTCTGCACACGACATGTGCTCGGCAGACTTCAAGCGAAAGCCGACGTGGGTGTAGACCACGACCTACCTAAACACTTAAGCCTCTAGTCCAGGTTTATCGCCTATTCAGGTTCCATCCGCAGGGAGTCCGGCTGAGGTTTCCCATACGGCCCCGAACGATGTGAACAGGGTTCCTGAGATACCTAACGGGTATTCGGTACACCGTGCCACGTACCTACCGCATCACAGCCCACCCCTACGGTCAGCGCTGTCCACGGCCTCCAGTAGGCTACAAACACCAGAAACTACTTGCAACTCCTGGACAGAGAGCTAGGGTGAATAAGAAGTCGAGCGGGGTCATATTTCAGGGCCCAATGTATGGTAGTAGCTGATTCTTAAATCACACATACAGATCTCAGTGCTTAAGGTCGGCTTCAATGAAACAACCCACCATGTACTCCTACATGGCCTCTCATCGATACCTTTACCAAATCGTGTTCACCACACCACTCTCATTACCGACATAATCATTTCACTCTAGCCCATCACCCAGATGAACCAGACCTGACACGACTCTAAGCATAGCAGGCATAGCAAGGTAGGAACAACACATACATATGGCTCAATCAACTCCTACACATGCTAGTGGGTTTCATCTAGTTACTGTGGCAATGACAGGTCATGCAGAGGAAATGGGTTCAACTACCGTAGCACACAGCAGTTTGAATCGCGTTGTCTTAATGCAGTAAAAGAGAGCAGGAGCGAGAACATGGGATTGTATTGATATGATCAAATGGTTGGTTGCTTGCCTGATGGTTCGTTGCACGGATACGGTTCTTCGTTAGGGTAATCACGGTACTCCTCGGGGACAGATCCTGTCGCAAAGGACATCGATACACAAACATCACCAAACAATATGCAACAATATGATGCATGCATGAAACATGGCAATATGAGTGTGTTGGGCTAATGCAACTAAAACCAGAAGGGTTTGAACAAATTTGAATCAAAGATTCAGATTTCAAATTCAAATATGGCCTTTTAAAGTGCCTTTTCTTGTTCTGATTAAAACATCAAGTTAACTTGTTTGATCATGCATGAAAATAGTACAGATGGATACATTGGATTTTTCTGATCATTTTTCATATATAATTTGTCCAATTTGGAGTTATAGAATAAAAGTTATGAATTTTTGAAGTTTATATAATATTCTGGAATTTCCTGATTTAATTTAAATCCAGAAATTCAATTACTGCGTCAGCCTGACGTCAGTGTGACGTCAGCAGGTCAACGGAACTGGTCCAGGTCAAACCTGACAGTGGGTCCCGCATGTCAGGGTGATTATTTTAATTAAAACTTAATTAAAACTAATCCTGTTTAATTAACAGGGCTGGGCCCCACCTGTCATTGACTCAGGGGAGTCAACCAGGGCCCACCCGTGGTCAAAGTCAGTGTCGGCTGCCGGCGTTTAGTCGCCGGCGAGCCCGACGCGGCGGCGGAAGTGATTTTGGTCGTTTCGGCCACCAAATGGATCGCGGAGGCCACCGGAGTGGAGCTGAGGACAACCCGCAGCTCTTGGCGGAGCCCGTTGGGGTCGGGGTGGCCGGAGTCGACGGCGGCGAGCTCGGCTGCGGCCGCCGGGGTTCGGTCGTGCACGGGAACGGTGCTGGAGCTCGAAGTCGAGCAAGGCGAGGCGCTAGGGATGCTCTACGGGGTTCTGTGAACCCGTTGGACTCGCCGGGGTGACCAAATGGTCACCGGAGCTGCGTCGACGGCGAGCTCGGCGACGGCGGAGGTTCGGCCGTGGTGGGGAGGAAGCTACGGTGAGGGAACGAGGGGAAGGAGAGGGGGAAACGGTGGCGTAGCTCACCGCGGTTGCAGTGGGCGTCGAAGCGGGCTCGGGGACGCGCTGGAGACGGCGAATTCGACGGCGGCGGTGGTCGGAGCCCGAAGAGGGGAACGGCGACGTGGCGGCGATGCAGGGCTTCCGGGGAGCTGTGGAGCGGTGGGGAGGAAGAGGGAGTTGTGGCGGAGCTTCTGAGCTAGTCGGGGAGCGAGGGGTGGTCGGAGACGGTGGCTATGGCGAACGGCGGCGACGGTGGTGTTCGGTCGGGCGGGGGAGAGAGCGAGGGAGAGCCGGGGGAGAGTGAATGGGGTGTCGGCGAGGTCGGGGCGACGACCAGAAGACGATCCACGCGGCGCAACGGCGACCAGGGCGATGCAGAGAGGCTGGGTGGTGCGTGGCGAGCTCGGGCGCGCCATGCTCACCTCCCTGCCTGCTCTGGCAAGGGGAAGCAGCTGGCTGGCACGGGCCAGCACAGTGCTGGGCCGGTTGGGCTGGGCAGGTAGGTCCAGGTAAGTCTACTCCTTTTATTTATTTTTCTGTTTTCTGTTTTTATTTAATATATCTGCAACTTTGTTGAATTAAATAAAATACCTAGGCAACTCCAAAAATCACCAAACTACTCCTGGTCCATAGTTGGATTATTTCCAACATGAAACATTTTAGTTTGGAGATATTTGAGCATTTAAATATTTTATATAATTTTAAATGCCCAAATTCAAATACTTATGACTTAATTCAAAAACCCTAGGATGGCCTAGGAAAATGTGCACCACTTTTGGCAGAGGTTCTGAACCAAGGCAAAAATGATGGGCATTTTAGAAGGGCATTTCAGGTTCATTGAAAAATTATTTTAGTAACCCTAGTTGGTTTCAGAGGGGACTGGGGGTTCTGTCATCCCCATTTCAAGTTTCTGATGAAAGAGTAAACATGATGCAACACTCTAATGCATGACTAGCTAGGGTGTGACAACTCACCCCCACTCAAAAGAATCTCGTCCCGAGATTTGGGTTCCTCCGAGAAGAAGGCGGGATACTCGAGTCGAAGACGATCCTCCCTTTCCCAAGTTGCTTCATCCTCAGAATGGTGCGACCATTGAACCTTGAGAAACTTGATATTATGACGTCGCGTGGTACGTTCGGCTTGATCGAGGATACGAATGGGGTACTCTCGATATGTAAGATTATCTTGGAGATCAAGCGTTTCGTGGTCCACTTCACGGATAGGATCCGAGAAGCAACGCCTGAGTTGAGAAACGTGGAAGACATCGTGAACTCTGGAGAGATGCGGAGGTAGTTCCAACTGGTAGGCAACTTCTCCTCGTTTGGCAAGAATGCGAAAAGGTCCAATGTAACGAGGAGCCAATTTGCCTTTGATACCGAAACGATGGGTTCCCTTCAGAGGGGTGACCCGAAGATAAGCCTTCTCGTCAACCTCGAAAGTCATAGCCTTATGTTTTCGGTCATATTGACTCTTTTGATGAGATTGGGCTGTTTTCAACTTTTCACGAACGATACGAACTTGTTCTTCTGCTTCCTGAATCATATCCGGGCCAAAGAATTGTCTTTCCCCGGTCTCTGACCAGTTAAGGGGTGTTCGACATCGTCGTCCATAGAGAACTTCAAAAGGGGCTTTACCCAAGCTAGATTGATAGCTGTTGTTGTAAGAGAATTCGGCAAATGGAAGGCACTTCTCCCAGTCCATTCCGAAAGAGATAACGGAGGCTCGAAGCATGTCTTCTAGAATCTGATTGACGCGTTCCACTTGACCACTCGACTGAGGGTGGAAAGCGGTGCTAAAGGAGAGACGGGTTCCCATAGCATTTTGGAAACTTTCCCAAAATCGAGAGGTGAAAAGACTTCCTCGATCCGAGTTAATTTCCAAAGGAACACCATGGAGAGACACTATTCGGGAGATGTATAAGTCTGCTAGCTGACTAGCGGTTATACTCTCACGAACAGGTAAGAAATGAGCTACTTTGGAAAGACGATCGACCACGACGAAGATAGCATTATTCCCTCTCTTGGTCCTGGGAAAACCGGTAATGAAATCCATACTAATTTTATCCCATTTCCATTCAGGGATAGCTAAGGGTTGAAGGGTGCCAGCAGGCCGTTGATGCTCTGCTTTTACACGACGACAGACGTCGCAATTTGCAATAAACTGAGCAATTTCTCTCTTCATCCTAGTCCACCAGAACCTCTGGCGTAGGTCCTGATACATCTTAGTACTACCGGGATGAATGGTGAGAGGAGATTCATGAGCCTCCTTAAGGATCAACTGCCGTAGATGCTGGTTCTTGGGAACCACTAGACGGTTCTCAAAGTACACAACACCATGATCATTTGTGGAGAAACAACTAGCACCTCCGCTAGCAATGTTCTCTTTGATTTCAGATATTCCCTTATCTCGCTTTTGGGCAGCGATAATTTGATCCGTAAGAGTAGGTTTTGCTACCAAGGTGGAGAGAAAACCTTGGGGTACAATGTGAAGGTTAAGCTTCCGAAATTCATCATGGAGAAGCGGTTGACTTTGTTGTAACATCAGGTTGTTACAATAAGATTTACGACTTAACGCATCAGCCATGACGTTGGCTTTCCCTGGGGTATAGGTTATTCCTAAGTCGAAGTCTGTGATCAATTCAACCCAACGTCTTTGCCTGAGATTCAGATCCGGTTGGGTGAAGATGTACTTCAGGCTTTGGTGATCAGTGAATATTTCGCAACGATTACCGAGGAGGTAATGTCGCCAGGTCTTAAGTGCATAGACTACGGCTGCAAGCTCTAGATCATGAGTAGGATAATTTTCCTCATGTGGGTGCAATTGCCGTGAAGCGTAAGCAATTACGTGTCGATCTTGCATGAGAATGCAACCTAGTCCTTGTCGCGAGGCGTCGCAGTAGATAACGAAGTCCTTGGAGAAGTCTGGCGGTACCAGTACGGGAGCAGAAGTCAGGCGTCTTTTCAGTTCCTGAAAGCTGTGCTCACATTGTGGAGTCCATTCGAACTTCTTATCTTTCTTGAGGAGTTCGGTTAGAGGTTTAGCAACTTTGGAGAAGTTCTCGACAAAGCGACGGCAATAGCTCGCTAAGCCTAGAAAACTCCGAACTTGCTTGACCGATTCGGGTGGAGTCCAATCAAGGATGGCTTGAACTCGCTCAGGGTTAACAGCAATACCTTTACCAGATATTACATGACCCAGATAGGTCACTTCTGATAACCAGAATTCACATTTAGAAAATTTGGCATAAAGGCGATGCTCTCGAAGTTTCTTCAACACTAGCCTTAAATGTTCGGCATGTTCTTCCTCGTTCTTGGAGTAGATGAGTATATCATCGAGATAAACTACGACGAATTTGTCCAAATACTCCATGAAGATTGAGTTCATTAACCGAGAAAAGGTGGCTGGAGCGTTGGTTAAACCGAAGGACATGACAGTGTACTCGTATTGGCCATAACGAGTAACAAAGGCCGTTTTAGGAATGTCCCCGTTTCTGATTTTGATTTGATGGTATCCCAACCTCAAATCCATCTTGGAGAAGACTGAGGATCCAGCGAGCTGATCATACAGATCGTTGATCCTGGGAAGCGGGTATTTGTTCTTGATTGTGACCAAGTTGACAGGTCGGTAATCTACAACCATTCGGTCCGTACCATCCTTCTTCTTGACGAATAGGACGGGGCAAGCCCACGGAGATGAACTAGGGCGGATGAAACCCTTTTTCAAGGATTCATCGAGTTGTTTCTTAAGCTCGGCTAGTTCTAGGGGTGCCATCTTATAAGGTCTTCTAGCAATCGGAACGGTTCCGGGGATGAGGTCTATTACGAACTCAACATCCCTGTCAGGTGGAACACCTGGCAATTCCTCTGGAAAGACATCCGGGAAGTCACGGACTACCGGAACGTCCTCAAGGTCTGGCAAAGGGCTGGCGTTAAGAGAATATAATTGTCGCTTGGCTATTCGGGTCAAGACATTGACTATCTTCCCCGAAGGATGGGTGAGTTGAACAGTCCTAGAGAAGCAATCAATTTTGGCTTGATGAGCTGACATCCAGTCCATACCCAAAATGATATTAATATCTGAAGATTTAAGGGCTATCAAAGATGCGAGAAAAACAAGTCTGTCGACTTGGATTTCATTTCCATGGCTTACTCTAGAAGTTTGCCATTTGGATCCCGGAGTTTGAATTACCATAGAGGATGGCAAGTCACAGAATGCAACGTTATGCAAACGAGCATAATTTTCAGATATAAAAGAATGAGAGGCTCCTGTATCGAAAAGAACAGATGCCGGGTGGCAATTAACAAGAAGCGTACCGAGAACGACGTTGGGGTCCTCTTGAGCTTCTTCGGCAGAGATACAGTTGACATGGCCACGTGAAGCGGTGACCGGTTTAGCATGAAACACCTTCCCTGTCGGCTTGCCACGGCCAACAGCTTTAGCAGATTGATTGGGGTTGGTCTGGGGACACTCACGCATATAATGACCAGATTCCCCACACTTGAAACAAGTCACGGAACTGGTACGTGGAGGAACATTATTGGTTGGACCCCCATAAGGCTTGGCTGGGGCAGACTGTTGAACGGGGCGAGGCGCCTGGAAAGATGGCCTCGGTGTGAACCTGGGTGGCAGGGCGGTGTTGGGTACCCACACGCGGCGCTTCTGAGGACCAGCACCGGATGAGGAACCCATGTCACGGCCATGCTTGCGTGTTGCGTCATAGTCAGTCTGACCAGTTTCAGCACTGATGGCTTTGTTGACAAGTTTCGAAAAAGATGTGCACTCATGCAGACGGAGGTCGCGGCGAAGCTCAGGACTAAGGCCCTTACGGAACCTTGCTTGCTTCTTGGCGTCAGTAGACACTTCCTCGGTTGCATATCGGGCGAGATTACCAAACTCCCTGCTATAGACATCCACAGAAAGTCGGCCTTGGGTGAAACTGCAAAATTCTTCACGCTTACGGTCCATGAGACCCTCCGGAATGTGATGTTCACGGAAAGCCTCGCTGAACTCAGCCCAAGTAGTGACATGGCCCGCTGGGCGCATAGCTCCATAATTTTCCCACCATAGACTGGCGGGGCCTTCAAGATGATATGCAGCAAAGGTGACCTTGTCAGCCTCCGCTACCAGCGCGGAACGCAGCTTGTGAGAGATACTGCGAAGCCAGTCATCAGCGTCGAGAGGCTCGACGGAGTGGTGGAACGTGGGTGGATGCAATTTGATAAAATCACTGAGTGACACCACGTTAGCCCTCTGATGGTGTGCTGTATTCTGTTCAATACGCTCCAACAAACGGTTTGTCTCCCGCTTGTTTCTCTCAGCTTCCATCATAACTTCGGCTAGTGAAGGAGGATGAGGCAGATTTTCATTCCTGGCTTCACTGCCTTCGGCCTGCTCTTGAGAAGCAGGGTTAGCGCGCGTGTTGACCATCCTAGGTAGACAAGACAATGATTTAGTCAGAATGATGAAATTCCGACATGGGATACATAATGTAAGAAATAACTCGGAATGCAAGATGATCATCCGTATGACATGGTAGATACAGAAACTGCTTCTTTATTCCATCGTCATACACACCATACAGGGTTTAGTACAAGACCAAACAAGTACTATTACGGTGAAAAGAGGATTACATCTCATCGGAGGCATTCCAAGCTCCTATACATTATTTTTCTACATCTCCGGAAAGAGTACAAACTAGGTCATATCCCACGAGTCACGCAGGACGATAGACGACACGGCTAGTGCGAACTAGTGATACTACCTACTACTCAGACCGATCCGTAGTAGTCCTCATAGAAGTCACCTCCATAGCCTGGAAGCTCAACATGTTCATCCGGAAACAGACGATCTCGCGGAGCTTGTGGACCATAGGGGCTAGGATGAGGTCTTGGACCAACAAACGGTGGCCTGCGGGGACCGCGAGGTGGGGTGATGCCTCCTACATCACGCCAAACCATCACGTCTGGCAGAGCAGATCTCACAGGATAGAGATCGCGCATATCTGAGAATCCAGCTTGCACCGCCGGTGCGAACCGAGTCAAAGTGGCCCAGTGGTCAGCACGGGTATTGAAGAGCTCTAACCTTAAGGCCCGATTTTCACGGTCCTTATCCTCGAGCATCTCAGCAGTGGTGCGAGTCCGTGAATCCTCCTGAGTGGAGTCAGCATAGATAGCCTGGAGATATCCTTGTGCTCCCGGAAGTGATCCTGGCATATACCGGAAATCAGAGTCCCGAAATAACCCAGATCTGACTCGCATAATGGTCATCATGGAGTAGGCGGCGTCCTGCACAGCCATCTCAATAGTAACCCCGAGTCCATAGGAACAGTGAAGAGGCTCGGTGGATCCAGGATAAGATGGAAATATCCTGACAGTGCAGAGATACTGGCTTTGATTGAAGTCTCGGAATTGCTCTTCGACCGTGTACTCAGGATACCAGCGGTATCCAGCCTCAGTCATTACCCTGACCAACTTAGCAGTATGGCCGGGTACATCTAGGCATCGAGTCAGGCGAACCACTTGATTAAGGTCGCGAGTGGCCATCTGAAAGCACAATCATAATGCAAAGGCATTAGAATTTCTAGCAAAATTTCGGCAGCATAACAGCTGTAAATGCTCAAAAAGGATTTTGAGACATTTGACAAAGGATTTCGTACACACTCAGCATCATCATATCAAAGTTCTGAAACCATTCTAGCAACATAATGTGGTAGTAGAACTGAACTAGGCTTGTATCCATCAAACTTATAAGGTACTACTGATTAGAAACACGTGATCCTGATAGAGAGAATAGATCCTAATTCCTTAACCCCCGGTGGAAGAATGGACTGACTCAGATCAGAATGTCATAAGATATAAGGAGTAAAAAGAGCCTTACGTTCCATCCCACAAACAATTCCCCTACATATAACTAAAGAATTTCTAGACTCAACATCGACCAGTTTGGCTTGGAGAACCTACAGGCAGTCCGGCTCTGATGCCAACGCTGTCAGGACCCCGACTCGATGTCACATCGATCTAGCTGGTAACACCTCATATCACTTTGCGGCCTCACGCACGGTATCCCCACGGGTGTCGTCTTACCTTTTCCCGGGACCGTTTGCGCCTTTTGGCTCACGTATATGATAGTGTCGCTAGCATCCATATGATAAAGAGCCCGGGCTGACATGACTAGTCGTAAACCCAAAGTGGCACAGACTTACAGGGACAGGCATCCATGACCCAGCTTCGAACGTGTCGGTCATCAGCAAGTGGGTCCGGGCTGTAGCACTGGGCTAGCAGGACTCCGGTAAACCGGGCTGTAGCGGGCTAACAGGACTCCGGTACTCAAAGCGTGACATTTCCCCGAAGGGACAGACACAGGAACGAAGAAGGACACATGCCGGCCAGCCTAAGTGTTCCAGAGCAGTAGCAAGCTACCATGGCTCAGCGGTAACACTAGGAGACATTTCCCGGTAAGAGAGGCTACTAAAGATAAACAACTAGATAGTCAGATCCCACACATACCAAGCATTTCAATCATACACACAATATGCTCGATATGTGCAAATACAATGAAGCATCACAACATGACTCTATGACACAAGTACTTTATTTAAGGCTCAGGGAGCCATACATATCATACACACAGGTACGGGTCTCATGACCCAACATACAAATCATACAGTCATACAAGCCAACAGCGGAAGTACTTTGTCTGGGTACAGACAACTAGTAAAATAAAAGAGGCTTGGAAAGCCTAGCTATACTACGTGGTCCATCACAAGCTCAGGGTCACCACCTGGGTCTTTAGCCTACTCATTGATGTCAACGTCTACATAGAACCCATCAGAAGGGGTTGCAGCGTCTTCTGTAAAAATGTAGATCATAGCAACATGAGTACAAAGGTACTCAGCAAGACTTACATCAGATCCTACATACATGCATAGTATCAAGAAGGGTTGGTGGAGTTATTGCAGCAAGCCAGCTTTGACTCTTGGCTAGGCTATCCTACGATACTCCAACTTGAAATAGTTTTGCGCACACGAGTCCACTACTCACCACTTCAATACACTACCGAGGATCCACCTCCGTCTTCCTACGGAAGAGCCATCCTCGGCACTCACACTTATCTTGAGGCTTTTAGTAGTTTCCATTTACTTGTCTATGAACTGTATAGGCAACCAAGTAGTCCTTTACCGCGGACGCGGCTATTCGAATAGATCATGTTAACCCTGCAGGGGTGTACTTCTTCATACATGTTTCCACCACTTAGCGTCTGCACACGACATGTGCTCGGCAGACTTCAAGCAAAAGCCGACGTGGGTGTAGACCACGACCTACCTAAACACTTAAGCCTCTAGTCCAGGTTTATCGCCTATTCAGGTTCCATCCGCAGGGAGTCCGGTCGAGGTTTCCCATACGGCCCCGAATGATGTGAACAGGGTTCCCGAGATACCTAACGGGTATTCGGTACACCATGCCACGTACCTACCACATCACAGCCCACCCCTACGGTCAGCGCTGTCCACGGCCTCCAGTAGGCTACAAACACCAGAAACTACTTGCAACTCCTGGACAGAGAGCTAGGGTGAATAAGAAGTCGAGCGGGGTCATATTTCAGGGCCCAATGTATGGTAGTAGCTGATTCTTAAATCACACATACAGATCTCAGTGCTTAAGGTCGGCTTCAATGAAACAACCCACCATGTACTCCTACATGGCCTCTCATCGATACCTTTACCAAATCGTGTTCACCACACCACTCTCATTACCGACATAATCATTTCACTCTAGCCCATCACCCAGATGAACCAGACCTGACACGACTCTAAGCATAGCAGGCATAGCAAGGTAGGAACAACACATACATATGGCTCAATCAACTCCTACACATGCTAGTGGGTTTCATCTAGTTACTGTGGCAATGACAGGTCATGCAGAGGAAATGGGTTCAACTACCGTAGCACACAGCAGTTTGAATCGTGTTGTCTTAATGCAGTAAAA
The DNA here is from genome assembly GCF_018294505.1 of Triticum aestivum. Taxonomy (NCBI): domain Eukaryota; kingdom Viridiplantae; phylum Streptophyta; class Magnoliopsida; order Poales; family Poaceae; genus Triticum; species Triticum aestivum. The sequence continues at coordinate 141,792,619 of NC_057807.1, forward strand.
GAGAGCAGGAGCGAGAACATGGGATTGTATTGATATGATCAAATGGTTGGTTGCTTGCCTGATGGTTCGTTGCACGGATACGGTTCTTCGTTAGGGTAATCACGGTACTCCTCGGGGACAGATCCTGTCGCAAAGGACATCGATACACAAACATCACCAAACAATATGCAACAATATGATGCATGCATGAAACATGGCAATATGAGTGTGTTGGGCTAATGCAACTAAAACCAGAAGGGTTTGAACAAATTTGAATCAAAGATTCAGATTTCAAATTCAAATATGGCCTTTTAAAGTGCCTTTTCTTGTTCTGATTAAAACATCAAGTTAACTTGTTTGATCATGCATGAAAATAGTACAGATGGATAGATTGGATTTTTCTGATCATTTTTCATATATAATTTGTCCAATTTGGAGTTACAGAATAAAAGTTATGAATTTTTGAAGTTTAAATAATATTCTGGAATTTCCTGATTTAATTTAAATCCAGAAATTCAATTACTGCGTCAGCCTGACGTCAGTGTGACGTCAGCAGGTCAACGGAACTGGTCCAGGTCAAACCTGACAGTGGGTCCCGCATGTCAGGGTGATTATTTTAATTAAAACTTAATTAAAACTAATCCTGTTTAATTAACAGGGCTGGGCCCCACCTGTCATTGACTCAGGGGAGTCAACCAGGGCCCACCCGTGGTCAAAGTCAGTGTCGGCTACCGGCGTTTAGTCGCCGGCGAGCCCGACGCGGCGGCGGAAGTGATTTTGGTCGTTTCGGCCACCAAATGGATCGCGGAGGCCACCGGAGTGGAGCTGAGGACAACCCGCAGCTCTTGGCGGAGCCCGTTGGGGTCGGGGTGGCCGGAGTCGACGGCGGCGAGCTCGGCTGCGGCCGCCGGGGTTCGGTCGTGCACGGGAACGGTGCTGGAGCTCGAAGTCGAGCAAGGCGAGGCGCTAGGGATGCTCTACGGGGTTCTGTGAACCCGTTGGACTCGCCGGGGTGACCAAATGGTCACCGGAGCTGCGTCGACGGAGAGCTCCGCGACGGCGGAGGTTCGGCCGTGGTGGGGAGGAAGCTACGGTGAGGGAACGAGGGGAAGGAGAGGGGGAAACGGTGGCGTAGCTCACCGCGGTTGCAGTGGGCGTCGAAGCGGGCTCGGGGACGCGCTGGAGACGGCGAATTCGACGGCGGCGGTGGTCGGAGCCCGAAGAGGGGAACGGCGACGTGGCGGTAATGCAGGGCTTCCGGGGAGCTGTGGAGCGGTGGGGAGGAAGAGGGAGTTGTGGCGGAGCTTCTGAGCTAGTCGGGAGCGAGGGGTGGTCGGAGACGGTGGCTATGGCGAACGGCGGCGACGGTGGTGTTCGGTCGGGCGGGGGAGAGAGCGAGGGAGAGCCGGGGGAGAGTGAATGGGGTGTCGGCGAGGTCGGGGCGACGACCAGAAGACGATCCATGCGGCGCAACGGCGACCAGGGCGATGCAGAGAGGCTGGGTGGTGCGTGGCGAGCTCGGGCGCGCCATGCTCACCTCCCTGCCTGCTCTGGCAAGGGGAAGCAGCTGGCTGGCACGGGCCAGCATAGTGCTGGGCCGGCTGGGCTGGGCAGGTAGGTCCAGGTAAGGCTACTCCTTTTATTTATTTTTCTGTTTTCTGTTTTTATTTAATATATCTGCAACTTTGTTGAATTAAATAAAATACCTAGGCAACTCCAAAAATCACCAAACTACTCCTGGTCCATAGTTGGATTATTTCCAACATGAAACATTTTAGTTTGGAGATATTTGAGCATTTAAATATTTTATATAATTTTAAATGCCCAAATTCAAATACTTATGACTTAATTCAAAAACCCTAGGATGGCCTAGGAAAATGTGCACCACTTTTGGCAGAGGTTCTGAACCAAGGCAAAAATGATGGGCATTTTAGAAGGGCATTTCAGGTTCATTGAAAAATTATTTTAGTAACCCTAGTTGGTTTCAGAGGGGACTGGGGGTTCTGTCATCCCCATTTCAAGTTTCTGATGAAAGAGTAAACATGATGCAACACTCTAATGCATGACTAGCTAGGGTGTGACACGCCTGGCGGTCAGAAGGGTGCCTACTACGCCATCCATCACATGCAGGCGATCGTACGTGACCATCATCAACTTCTGCTACCGAGTAAACTCAAAGATTGGGCAAAGAGCGTGTCGGCAATCCAGGACGCGGACCTCCGACAAGAATTCTTTCGCATCCAGTCGGAGTTTGCGGAAATCATCCATCAAGATGTCCTTTGTACCTTGGGGCAGTTCTACCTCAACAATCAACCGTCCAACAGTGACATCGACACAATGCTACAAATGCAGGCTGACAACGACCGTTATTTCATGACTCCCACGATAGACGGCGGCTTCATCCATGCTCCGGTCCCTTGAGTTGAGTCGAAAGCAGTGATGTTGTGTCTAGTTCTGAAACATCGATTGGCTCATGTTGTAATTAAACTTTAATGAACTTGTAGTATGTCTCTTTGGTTTCGAGAGTCATTCAACTTAGATGTAATCGATGCTATTAATGTCTTGCTTTTCTCTTCCGATCGTTCTGTTGCATACTTATATATTGCTTATGTATTGTCTGTGAATTGGTACTAACGTTTCATTTGGCTAGTGCATAGCGATGCTGACGTATGTCGTGTACAAGGGTAAGGTTCCCGGAGTCTACGATGACTGGGAGGAGTGTCGGAGACAGGTTCACCGATTCAGCGGTAACAGTTACAAAGGGTACACCACTAGGGCCGAGGCCGAATCTAGATACGCCCGCTATCTAGCGGGAGAGGGGAGGGAGCGTTGGAGGAACCGGATGAAGACGAGTTTCATCGTGATGATGCTCATCGTGATGACCGCAGCTCTCTTCTATGTGATGGTAGTTTAGATGATCGATATCGACTTGTAATGTGAAGACAAACTCGCTACTCGCTGTCTCGAGACTTGTAATATAATGTTCTATCTTTGTTCGGTCTTTTCAATTCGGAGACTAATATGATGAATTGTATTCGGAGACTAATATGATGAATTGTATTCAAAGACTAATCTTCTATTCTATTCGATGAATCTGTTGTTGATGTGTGCTGTCTATATTTTGTCAAATTATACATTTTGTAACCTGTGCAAAAAACAAAAAATAAAAAATAAAAAAACCTAATATTCATACTAATGGCGCATCACATGACAGTGCGCCATTAGTATGACAAAGCATACTAATGGCGCATCACTGGACAGTGCGCCATTAGTATGCCGCGGTTACTAATGGCGCATCTCGTGGTCGTGCGCCATTAGTATGCCAAAGCACCTGGGTATACATGGCCCCTGGGAGGCATACTAATGGCGCACCGTAGCCTATACTAATGGCGCACCAGTGGTGCGCCATTAGTATACCAGATACTAATGGCGCACCACTGGTGCGCCATTAGTAAAAATTACTAATGGCGTGCTAGTAATGGCGCACCAGTGATGCGCCATTAATGACCAAATTAGGTGCGCCATTAGTAGCGGTTTTTCTAGTAGTGGGTAAATCGGTAAGATACATCATAGATTGCACCACTTCCAATAAAGTGCGGTTATGACATTCGAACACACCATTATGCTGTGGTGTTCCATGTGGCGTGAGCTGTGATACTATTCCACATTGTTTTAAATGAAGGCCAAACTCGTAACTCAATATTCTCCTCTACGATCAGATTGTAGAAATTTTATTTTCTTGTTACGATGATTCTCCACTTCACTTCTGAAATTCTGTGAACTTTTCAAATGTTTCAGACTTGTGCTTCATTAAGTAGATATACTCATATCTGCTCAAATCATTTGTGAAGGTCAGAAAATAATGATACTCGCCACAAGCATCAACACTCATTGGACCACATACATCGGTATTTATTATTTCCAACAAGTCAGTAGCTCGTTCCATTGTTTTGGAGAATGGAGTTTTAGTCATCTTGCCCAAAAGGCATGGTTCGCAAGCATCAAATGATTCATTACCAAGTGATTCCGAAAATCCATCTTTTATGGAGTTTCTTCATGCGCTTTACACCGATATGACCCAAAGGGCAGTGCCACAAATAAGTCACAGTATCATTATCAACTTTGCATTTTTTGGCATCAATATTATGAATATGTGTATCACTACGATCGAGATCCAACAAACTATTTTCATTGGGTGTATGACCATTGAAGGTTTTATTCATGTAAACAGAACAACAATTATTCTCTGATTTTAAATGAATAACCGTATTGCAATAAACATGATCAAATCATATTCACGCTCAACACAAACGCCAAATAACATTTATTTAGGTTTAACACTAATCCCGAAAGTATAGGGAGTGTGCGATGATGATCATATTAATCTTTGGAACCACTTCCAACACACATCATCACTTCACCCTCAACTAGTCTCTGTTTATTCTGTAACTCCTGTTTCGAGTTACTTAATCTTAGCAACCGAACAAGTATCAAATACCCAGGGGTTACTATAAACACTAGTAAGGTACACATCAATAACCTGTATAGCAAATATACCCTTGTTCACTTTGCCATCCTTCTTATTTACCAAATATTCAGGGCATTTCCGCTTCCAGTGACCATTTCCTTTGTAGTAGAAGCACTCAGTTTTAGGCTTTGGTCCAGCTTTGGGCTTCTTCGCGGGAGTGACAACTTGCTTGTCATTCTCCTTGAAGTTCCCTTTCTTTCCCTTTGCACTTTTCTTGAAACTAGTGGTCTTGTCGATTATCAACATTTGATGTTGTTTCTTGGTTTCTACCTTCGTCAATTTCAACATCACGAAGAGCTCGGGAATCGTTTTCGTCATCCCTTGCATACTATAGTTCATCACAAAGTTCTAGTAACTTGGTGATGGTGACTAGAGAACTCTGTCAATCACTATCTTATCTGGAAGATTAACTCCCACTTGATTCAAGCGATTGTAGTATCCAGACAATATGAGCACATGCTCACTAGTTGAGCGATTCTTCTCCATCTTTTAGGTGTAGAACTTGTTGGAGACTTCATATCTCTCAACTCGGGTATTTGCTTGAAATATTAACTTCAATTCTTGGAACATCTCATATGGTCCATGACGTTCAAAACGTCTTTGAAGTCCCGATTCTAAGCCGTTAAGCATGGTGCACTAAACTATCAAGTAGTCATCATATGGAGCTAGCCAAACGTTCATAACGTCTGCATCTGCTCCTGCAATAGGTCTATCACCTAGCGGTGCATTAAGGACATAATTCTTCTGTGCAGCAATGAGGATAAACCTCAGATCACGAATCCAATCCGCATCATTGCTACAAACATCTTTCAACACAATTTTTCTCTAGGAACATATCAAAATAAACATATGAAAGCAACAACGCGAGCTATTGATCTACAACATAATTTGCAAAATACTACCAGGACTAAGTTCATGACAAATTTAAGTTTAATTAATCATATTACTTAAGAACTCCCACTTAGACAGACATCTCTCTAGTCATCTAAGTGATAACGTGATCCAAGTCAACTAAACCATGTCCGATCATCACGTTAGATGGAGTAGTTTTCAATGGTGAACATCACTATGTTGATCATATCTACTATATGATACACGCTCGACCTTTCGGTCTCCGTGTTCCAAGGCCATATCTCTATATGCTAGGCTTGTCAAGTTTAACCTGAGTATTCCGCGTGTGCAACTGTTTTGCACCCGTTGTATTTGAACGTAGAGCCTATCACACCCGATCATCACGTGGTGTCTCAGCACGAAGAACTTTCGCAATGGTGCATACTCAGGGAGAACACTTCTTGATAATTAGTGAGAGATCATCTTAAAATGCTACCGTCAATCAAAGCAAAATAAGATGCATAAAGGATAAACATCACATGCAATCAATATAAGAGATATGATATGGCCATCATCATCTTGTGCTTGTGATCTCCATCTCCAAAGCACCGTCGTGATCACCATCATCACATGCGCGACACCTTGATCTCCATCGTAGCATCGTTGTCGTTATGCCATCTATTGCTTCTACGACTATCGCTACCGCTTAGTGATAAAGTAAAGCAATTACAGGGCGCTTGCATTTCATACAATAAAGCGACAACCATATGGCTCCTGCCAGTTGCTGATAACTCTGTTACAAAACATGATCATCTCATACAATAAAATATAGCATCACGTCTTGACCATATCACATCACAACATGCCCTGCAAAAACAAGTTAGACGTTCTCTACTTTGTTGTTGCAAATTTTACGTGGCTGCTACGGGCTGAGCAAGAACCGTTCTTACCTACGCATCAAAACCACAACGATAGTTCGTCAAGTTAGTGTTGTTTTAACCTTCGCAAGGACCGGGTGTAGACACACTCGGTTCAACTAAAGTTGGACAAACAGACACCCGCCATCCACCAGTGTGCAAAGCACGTCGGTAGAACCAGTCTCGCGTAAGCGTACGCATAATGTCGGTCCGGGCTGCTTCATCCAACAATACCGCTGAAGCAAAGTATGACATGCTGGTAAGCAGTATGACTTGTATCGCCCACAACTCACTTGTATTCTACTCGTGCATATAACATCTAGGCATAAAACCAGGCTCGGATGCCACTGTTGGGGATACATAGTAATTTCAAAAATTTCCTACGCACATGCAAGATCATGGTGATGCATAGCAACGAGAGGGGAGAGTGTTGTCCACGTACCCTCATAGACCGAAAGTGGAAGCGTTAGAACAACGCGGTTGATGTAGTCGTACGTCTTCACGGCCCGACCGATCAAGCACCGAAACTACGGCACCTCCGAGTTCTAGCACACGTTCAGCTCGATGATGTCCCTCGAACTCCGATCCAGGCGAGTGTCGAGGGAGAGTTCCGTCAGCACAACAGCATGATGACGATCTTCATGTTCTACCATCGTAGGGCTTCGCCTAACCACCGCTACAATATTATCGAGGAGGACTATGGTGGAGGGGGGCACCGCACACGGCTAAGAGATCAAGAGATCAATTGTTGTTTCTAGAGGTGCCCCCCTGCCCCCGTATATATAGGAGCCAGGGGGAGGGGGCAGCCAGCCTAGGAGGGGGCGCGCCAAGGGGAGTACTACTCCCACCGGGAGTAGGACTCCCTCCTTTCCTTGTTGGACTAGGAGAAGGGGGGAAGGAGGAGGGAGAGAGGAAGGAAAGGGGGGGCGCCCCCCTCTCCTTGTCCTATTCGGACTAGGGGGGAGGGCCGCGCGGCCCAGCCCTTGCCTCCTCTTCTCTTCTCCACTAAGGCCCATGTAGGCCCATTAAGCCCCCGGGGGGTTCCGGTAACCTCCCGGTACTCCGGTAAAATCCCGATTTCACCCGAAACACTTCCGACATACAAATATAGGCTTCCAATATATCAATCTTCATGTCTTGACCATTTCGAGACTCCTCGTAATGTCCGTAATCTCATCCGGGACTCCGAACAAACTTCGGTACATCAAAACTCATAAACTCATAATATAACCGTCATCGAAACCTTAAGCGTGCGGACCCTACGGGTTCGAAAACTATGTAGACATGACCGAGACTCGTTTCCGGTCAATAACCGATAGCGGAACCTGGATGCTCATATTGGCTCCTACGTATTCTACGAAGATCTTTATCGGTCAAACCGCATAACAACATACATTGTTCCCTTTGTCATCGGTATGTTACTTGCCCGAGATTCGATCGTCGGTATCAAATACCTAGTTCAATCTCGTTACCGGCAAGTCTCCTTACTCGTTACCTAATGCATCATTCCATAACTAACTCATTAGCTACATTGCTTGCAAAGCTTGTAGTGATGTGCATTACCGAGAGGGCCGAGAGATACCTCTCCGACAATCGGAGTGACAAAACCTAATCTCAAAATACGCCAACTCAACATGTACCTTTGGAGACACCTGTAGAGCTCCTTTATAATCACCCAGTTACGTTGTGACGTTTGGTAGCACACAAAGTGTTCCTCCGGTAAACGGGAGTTGCATAATCTCATAGTTGTAGGAACATGTATAAGTCATGAAGAAAGCAATAGTGACATACTAAACGATCAAGTGTTAAGCTAACGGAATGGGTCATCTCAATCACATCATTCTCCTAATGATGTGATCCCGTTAATCAAATGACAACTCATGTCTATGGTTAGGAAACATAACCATCTTTGATTAATGAGCTAGTCAAGTAGAGGCATACTAGTGACATTAAGTTTGTCTATGTATTCACACATGTATCATGTTTCCGGTTAATACAATTCTAGCATGAATAATAAACATTTATCATGATATAAGGAACTAAATAATAACTTTATTATTGCCTCTAGGGCATATTTCCTTCAGTATCTGGATTTGAAGGACAGTTTCTGGTTGACCGGAATGAAGAAGGATATTGCGGAGTATGTAGCAGTATGTGATGTATGTCAGAGAGTAAAGGCAGAGCATCAGAAGCCAACAGGATTACTACAGCCATTGCCGATACCCGAAAGGAAGTGGGATAAGCTAGGCATGGATTTTATCACAGGTTTGCCCAGGACTCGTGCAGGCTATGACTTGATATGGGTTGTAGTCAATCGGTTGATGAACGTAGCTCATTTCATCCCAGTGAAGACCACTTACACCAGTGTTAAGTTCGCAAAGATATACATAACTAGGATCGTATGTCTGCATGGAGTTCCGAGGAACATTGTATCAGATAGAGGAACCCAGTTTACCTCAAAGTTCTGGAATCAGTTGCATGAGACTTTGGGTACCAGGCTAGAGTTCAGTACAGCCCTTCATCCACAGACAGATGGACAGACAGACAGAGTCAATCAGATTATTGAGGACATGTTGAGAGCATGTGCGCTAGATTATTGATCTAGCTGGGACGATAATCTGCCGTATGCAGACTTCTCTTACAACAACATTTATCAAGCCAGTTTGAAGATGGCCCCTTTTGAAGCTTTGTACGGAAGGAGGTGCAGGACACCGTTGCTTTGGGATGAAGTTGGAGACCGTCAGTTGTTTGGACCAGATTTGATTAAGGAGTCTAATAAACTGATTCACGATAGACTCAAGGTAGCCCAGTCCAGACAGAAGAGTTATGCGGATTCTAAACGCAAAGAGACAGTTTACGAAGTCGGAGATAGGGTGTATCTTCGTGTGTCCCCACTTCGAGGAGTTAAACGTTTTGGAGTTAAGGGAAGTTAGCACCACGTTTTGTGGGACCATACAAAGTTTTGGAGCGTATGGGAGAAGTTGCTTACAAGTTGGAGTCGCCCGAAGGTTTGTCAGGAGTTCACGATGTTTTTCACGTTTCCCAGTTGAAGAAGTGCCACGCAGAGATGGCCGATATCCCTTTGAGAGATACAGTGCCACTGGAAGCGATTCAGTTGGATAGTGATTTGACTTACGAGGAGAAACCAGTGAAGATTCTTGAAGTTGCCAGCCGAGTCACACGCAACACAGTTATCAAGTTCTGCAAGGTTCAGTGGAGCCACCACACTGAGGATGAAGCCACCTGGGAATGAGAGGAAGACCTACTGAAGGACCACACGCACCTATTTTCCAGCCAACCCAAATCTCGAGGGCGAGTTCATCTTAAGGGGGTAGGTTTGTAACATCCCAAGTTTTCAATTTGGAATGTTATACATTAGATCATCATTGCATATCATATTTTCTTGCATTTTTGGGTTGATCTTAGAAATTCTAAGCAACTCAAGGACCCACAGAGAGAGTTGGGGATTTCGTTATTTTCATATTTGAGTTTTCTCAAATTTTGAAAAGAGGATCATTTGGTTTTAATTATTTTCTCTTCATATATTTCTAATATGAAAAGAAAAGACACGGGATAAAATGACTTCTCCAAAATAAAGAAATATTGGAGGAAAATATTAAAATCAAATAAGAATTTTATTCGGAGTTTTATTGCTATTTTATTTGAATTAGGAAAATATGCGTTTTTCAAAATTGCATTAGAGGCCCAAATAAATGTTCACTTTGTCCGTAATATTATTAGCGGACCGTGAAAATTTATTTCAGGATTTTTGGACTCCGTTTAGTATTTCTTTCCTTAGTTTTTTGCGCCAGGATTATTTAAAAAAAGTTACTGACCTAACCGGGCCGTGTCCGACCTGGACTCCAGCCCAGCCAGCCTTTATAAGCTGGGGGGCCCAACCCCGCCGAACCCTAGCCACAAGCCCCACCTCACCCCTGTGGAACAAGTTGCCGCCACCCCGCGCAGCTGCCGCCTCCCGCCGCCGCCGCCGCAAGTTGCCGCCGCTCGTCGCCAATGCCGCCGCCTCCCGCCACCGGAGTGCTGCCGCCGTCGCTACCGTCCCGCCCGCCGAGGTAGCCATCGCCGCCAGTTTTCGTAGGAATACCGATCAGTTTTTTAGAGACCCTAGATTAATTTTTTTAGTTTTGGTTTGGTTTTTTCTGGTTTAGTTAAATAGCGGACGTTCGTCCGTACATTCGTTTTTAACGAACGTTGTTCATCTGTTAGCCACAGACGGCGAATGTTCATTCGTTAGCCTGTTCATCGCATTTTATTTTCCAGGGTTTTTCCGTGATTATTTTCGATCGTGATTTCTGCCCTGATCTTTGTTTTAGTTTATCTTTTCGCTCGTTTATCCGAATCAGGTGATACAAACGCCTAGATCTTTGTCTCGAAGCCCTATTTCTGTTTAACCAACTTGAACAAGATTTTGGTACTGTAAAATTTGACTTTAGTCCATGTTAGTAAATGAATCTTGTTTCTTTTGTAGTTTGAGTTTCGTTGCTCCGTTTGATTTGATTCTTTTTGCAAACCGAAGTTCTTTAGTTGAACTTTCTGGTTAGATATTTTATTTGAGTTTTACCCGTGCTTCTAGTTTGAGTGCTTATGTATGTTATTCTTTGTTTGCGATAGAATACCAGGAGTGCAAAGCGTGCTACTATGAGTCTCTAGGTTTTGCGGATCATCAGCAAGGCAAGTAACACTTTGATCATACATATTTATTACCCAGTTTTTATGCATTAGATCATCCCTCAAACATTGCGTGGTTAGGATTTGAATAACATGTGGGTTTTGGGTAGTTGATGAGGTAGAACCTATTTCCCTTTTATTATCAAACCTTTGGGAGTTACTTCTACATTATGCTTATATTGCTATGCTATGCTCGTAGACGTGATTTGGGTGAGTGTATCCATGACAGATGTGAGTATTGTAAATTAATGGTTAATATAGGTGGCTACTTAAATACACATCTGGGTGGATTGGTTGAGGCACCCTGGAGTACCCAGTGGTTTTCAGGGCACCTGGAGAATCCAGTGTTGTCCTAAGATATCCCGGAGTACCCGTCTGATCATCCTATGGTTCGCCACCCAGGCTCAAAGGGATCATAAGATTATTCATGCTAGAAACTTCCGTGTGCAGCCACAAGCCAATATGGGCTCTGGCATAGTTGAGTAAGTTGCGTGAAGCTCTTGAAGAGGTAGACTAGCAGATGTAGTGGGTTGTAGGTGGTACTGTCTACCCAGAGTAGAGAGTTAATGCTTTAGAAAGACTATGTCTTGAATCACCGACCATGGATGTTTTCGAGTCTTGTGGGGAAAAGTGGGCAAACCTCTGCAGAGTGTACAAACTAATCATGGTTAGCCATGTCCCCGGTTATGGACATCTTGAGTATCTAGTTCTTGGATTATCATGTTGATCTCATCACTCTAAATTAATTTGTTGGGTTTAATGATGATGCTTAATTGGAATTGAGTTGGAGGAACCTTCTCGATGTTTAACAACCACCATGACAGTTAAACAAAATGTATTCCTTTGTTGTAGGGAAAAATTGGCTTTACGCAAAAACTGTAACCATAGAGCTTTCCACCAGCCATATATGCATGTAGTGATAGCATTCATCCTGTTCATTACTCTTTTGTGTTACATTGCCAGCATATTCCATGTGTTGACCCATTTCGGGCTGCAACATTTCATGTTGCAGACTATTCAGACGACAAGTAAGGTGCCATAGGTCATTGTCATTCACTCAGCGATGTCGTTGGAGTTGATGGACTCACTTTATCTTCCAAGCCTTCCGTTGTTATTGTTTTTAGATGGCCTTAAGCCATATTATTGTAACAAGTTCTCATTTGAGACATTTGATGTAATAAGTGTGTGATTGAAACTCTGCTATAAATCCTCAAGTATTGTGCGTGTCAGCATTACCAATCCAGGGATGACACTAATGCACAGAGACTAGACTGTTTGAGGTCTGGTCGCTACAATTTCTTTCTTTTTCGTGGAGAATTGTTTTTCAATTTTATTTTGATATAATTTTTAAAAAAATTATTTTTAATGTGACTCTAAATTTTGTGATTATAAAAGTTCGGACCCCACCGAAATATGCAAAATTTCATTGATTTTTTAGCAGTGCCCAGAATATATGGTATGTAATGCTAATAAAAAGAATATGGGCTTCAAATATCTATATGAATTAGCAGATGGGCTGTAAATTATTGAAAATAATGGCTAATGGGCTATATGCTGTTTTCCACAGATTTGGAGGCTGACTTCTGGGCCTACTAGGTTGATGATGATGCTGTCCTAAATTTTTTTGACGCGTACGCAAGGCTTTGTCAACTTAGTCAACACAGAGCAGTGACTATTTGATGTCCATCCAATGGCCGCCATGCTTCTTCAATCTCTTATCTTCCTGCTCCAGCCGCCCAAACGAGCGTCGGCAAGACTGCCTGCTCCCTCCTCCCGTGGCTGGTTGTGCTGCCGCCAGGACATCCCTCTACCCACCCACACATCCTGTTATTTTCCGGCGACGTCAGCCTCACCCCGCAGCCGAACAGTCAGCGCTCGTACTCCCCTCAGCATGGGCATCCGCTGCAGTGCCTTCGTCGGCTCTGGGTCATTCCCTTCCTGGGCCTCGCCCTCGTCCACCCCGTTTGTGCTCTCGGTGCGGCGAGGTCAACATGGTAAACAAACAATAGCGATCAGAAGAGGCTGGCAGTAGGGGCACACACAAGGAAATGCCTCCTTATTACACGCAAAGTAATGATTCCTCCACCTGACAGCTGGGACCCACCGGAAGGGCCTCTGTATTTCGTGAAAAAAAATGTTCCCCCTGCCGTCAGCTCGGACCCACCAGCTATATCTTCGCATGCAAGGAAGTGCCTCCTTATTACGCACAAAAAAATGAATACTCCCCCTGCTCGCTGGGACCCACCATAGTGCGAGGCTGACTTGTGGGCCTACTAAGTTGACGGGGACGGAGGGCTTTGTCACTTAGTCAATATGAACGACTCTAGATCCAGTGACCGTACGATGTCCATCCAACGGCCGTAGTGCTTCTTCAACCTCTGATCTTCTTGCTCCAGCCGCCTAAAGCAGCGCCGGTCATGCCGCATACTCCTGCCTCCCGTGGCCGGCTGTGCTACCGCAGAGGCCTCACTGCCCCCTACTATTCCCACCACTAGCCAGGCCCTGCAGCGACGGCAGCCTCACACCGCAGCCGAACTAGTGAACCCTCGTACTCCTCTCCACGTGGGCATCCACTGCTGTGTCTTCCCCGGCTCTGCGTCGTCTCGCCGCCGTCCACCGCCTTGGTTCTCTCGGCGCGGCTGGTCAATGTGGCCAATGAACGACTTCCATTTGGAAGAGTACTGTATGTGGAGAGGCTGACAGCTGGGTCCACGGCCGCAGCAAGGAAGTGCCTCCTTATTACGTGGAAAATAATGATTCCTCCACCTGACAATAGGGACCCACCGGACGGGCGACCGTATTTCGCAAGAAAAATGTTTCCTCCCTGACTGTTGGGACCCACCAGCTACATCTTTGCACGCAAGGAAGTGCGTCCATATTATGGGCAAAAAAAATGATTCGCCCCCTGACTGCTGGGACCCACCAGCTGCATCTTCGCATGCAAGGAAGTTCCTGACAGTCGGGACCCACCTGGTCAAAGCGTACGTAGCGTTGTCATTCTAGTCGTGAACATGTACGTACATACTGGTCGATCGATCTGTCTGTAGGCTGCAGTGATGAACCATGGTTGTGTAAGGAAGGGCATGTGTCGTAGTAGAGGCACGCACGTAGCATGTCATGCAGTCCCATTAATATCGTGTACATGTACGTATGTGGCCAGGGTGCAAGAAAGTAAATACGGCCACATACGTACATATGGGCATGGTCTCAAACGTCTGCTCGTGCATACGTACGACCAGGGCTCGTGTGCATGGCTGGGTTGGAACGGAGAAACTGCATCGTCGTCGTGTTCATGGGGAGGCAACAAAATGCGTCGTGTTCATCGGGAGGCAATGGAATACGTCGTGTTCATCGGGAGCTAACCGGCTTGGACGGAACAACCGATCGAAACGGGGCCTGGCATACCGTAGAATGGAGGAAACGGCCTTGTGTGCAACTGGCCACAGTCGAAACAGGATCCTTTTCATCGGGAGGGGTCTGGCGTACCGCAAAACGGAGGAAACGGACTTCTCTTGGACCTCCTACGGTCGAAACGGGGCCCTGTTGATCGGGAGGGGTGTGGCATACCGCAAAAATGGAGGAAATGGACTTGTGTTGGAGTGCTACGATCAAAACAGGGGTCCTGTTCATCGGGAGGGGTGTGGCGTACTGCAAAACGGGACTCCACGGGATACTGTTCATCTCCACCCTCGACCTCCTCTAGCCTCCACCAGCGACTGTTCATCCACGGGCTCCTGTTCATCCAGCCTCCACCGCTCCTCCACTGGCTATTGTTCAACCAGCCCTCTCCAGAGGGTCCTGTTCAACCATCCCTCCACGGGCTACTGTTCATCCAGCCCTCCACTGGCTACTGTTCAACCAGCCATCCACCGGCTACTATTCAACCTTCCCTCCACGGGGTCCTGTTCATCCAGCCCTCCATGGGGTCCTATTCTTCCATGCCCAACCGACTCGATCGATCGGGGTCCTGTTCATCCAGCGGCAACACCACGGGGTCCTGTTCATCCAACCCCCACCGGGAATTGTTCATCCACCCCCCCCCCAACGACGCTCACTGTTCATCCAGAGGCAGCATCGATCGGCTTGAGTTAGTAGCAGTAGCGAAGGAATCGCTCGATCGGGTTCAGTTAACAGCCATCGATCGATCACTCGGGTTCAGTAATGTGTAGCCTGCAGTGCAATCGCTCGGGTTCAGTTATGCGAATGCCTTGCTCGGGTTCAGTTAGAGCCCAATGCCTCGCACCCACGCACGTACGTGTACGAGAGAAACGCGCATCGCTCAGCCCCCGACCTCCCACCGTAACCGGGAACTCCCCAAAATTTCCCTTGCCCTCGCTTCTACCATGGTTTTCTGTCATGATTTTTTGCAGCTGCGTCTCCGGCCCACCCAGGACGAAAACCCATTTTCTATCATGATTTTTTTCATAGAATTTGGAGCCCACCACATCTATGATGATATCGGGTTTTGTCACAATTATCGTCATAGAAATGTCATAAGCATGACAGAAATTTTTTTGGTTCGGCCCAAAATGTCACGGATGTGTCTTTTTTTCTAGTGCAACACCACGTAAACAGCTCCTCCACACAAAGAACAAATACTTTCAAACCAACGTAAGAGAGGGGTTGTCAATCCCTCACAGGTAAAAGGATAGGTAAAATTGTAGTAGATTGGATAACCATATCTCACGAGAACGCGAGATAAAATAAATAAATAAAAATTACAGCAGGGTATTTTTGTGTTTTTGGATTAATAGATCTGAAAATAAAAGCAAATAAAAATAGATGTTGAAGGAAAATATAATAAAGAAGAGACCCGAGGGCCATAGATTTCACTAGTGGCTTCTCTCGAGAAAGATAGTATAGTGTGGGTAAACAAATTACTGTTGGGCAATTGATAGAACTTCAAATAATCATGACGATATCCAGGAAATGATCATTATGTAGGCATCAAGTCAAAGATTAGTAGACCGACTCCTGCCTGCATCTACTACTATTACTCCACACATCAACCGCTATCCAGCATGCATCTAGTTATCCTTAATGGCAATAAGAATGATGACATGATGTAGACAAGATCTATTTATGTAGAAATATACCCCATCTTGTTATCCTTAATGGCAACGATATATACGTGTCGATTCCCCTTCTATCACTAGGATCAAGCCCCTTAAGATCGAACCCATCACAAAGCACGTCTTCCCATGGCAACAAAAATCGATCTAGTTGGCCTTACTGAACCAAAGATGTGAAGAAGAAATACGAGGCTATAAGTAATCATGCATATAAGAGATCAAAAGACTCAAATAACTTTCATGCATAAAAACATAGATCTGATCATAAACTCAAAGTTCATCGGATCGCAACAAACACGCCGCAAAAAGAGTTACATCAAATAGATCTCCAAGAGACCACTGTATTGAGAATCAAAAGAGAGAGAGAGGAACCCATCTAGCTACTAACTACGGACCAGTAGGTCTACAATGAACTACTCACGCATCATCGGAGAGGCACCAATGAGGATGATGAACCCCTCCATGTTGGTGTCTAGATTGGATCTATGGTTTCTAGAACTTGCGGTGGCTGGAATTGATTTTCGTCGACTCCCCTATGTTTTCTAGAATATTGGGGTATTTATAGAGCAAAGAGGCGGTGCGGGAGGCCACCGAGGTGGGCACAACCCACCTGGGCGTGCCTGGGCCTCCAGGTGCACCCTGGTGGGTTGTGCTCCACTCGGAGCCCCCCTCAGGTGTTTTCTTGGCCCATTGAGTGTCTTCTGGTCCAGAAAAAATCACCAAAATGTTTCGCTGCGTTTGGACGCGTTTGTTATTGATTTCATGCAAAGTAAAAAACAAGCAAAAAAAACAACAACTGACACTAGGCACTATGTCAATAGGTTAGTCCCAAAAAATGATGGAAAGTTGCTATAAAATGATTGTAAAACATCCAAGAATGATAATATAACAACATGGAACAATCCAAAATTATAGATACATTGGAGATGTATCAGAGCTGGGATGGGCGTGGGGACAACAACCGCCGCGGCCAGCTAGTTCAGGGCCATGTCCCTGAGGCGCCATTCATCCTTATTTTCTATCTCGTCCGGCTCGAAGTCGATTTCACCAAACTGGAAGACTAGTGGCAGATGATCCTTCTGTGCGACGGTGTTGGTGGAGGTCCACAGGAGGGGAATGGGAGGCGAACAGTAAGGCCGCTCATATAAAATAGTGGCTTGGGCGCCATTAATGGTGAGGATGCGAGCAAGGCGGGCGACCATGGAAGTCAAAGGGCTCTCTGCCCACTAAGACAACGCAGTGAATAGCTCGCATGATTCCCGATGAGCCTGTCCATTGGAGGGCAGCTTGCACGCCTCCTGGTCAGCCTGTGCAGCGGACTGCGCTCGCCTGCCTCCTGTCTACTCAAGCAGTTGTCCGCACGACACCTCCTAGCCATTAAAAGTGTGATGTGTGGTGTCACGTGAATGGTTAACAGAACACCCATAATTTAAATTATATAAACATTTGAGATGATAAGATGGTAGCTATTTATTTCAAAATGTGTTGTTGGTTGTAGATTAGAGTGCGCCTTCTCTCAAATTGGACATGAAAAATACCACAGCATGTCGGGTGCCATTCCATGATAGCATGCCAAGTTTCATAATATTCAGATGAGTTTTGGACTTACTACAATTTAAAAACAAAGTATCTCAATGTTTTGCCGGCAAGCAAATGTGCCCTGGTGTTTGAAATTCTTTCCCATTTCTTGCATTGGACCTAAGCATGCACCCAGGATCACACATTTGATTTTTGAACCAATTTTGTTTGCACTGGAGCATGTGCATGTAGTTCAAATTTGAATTATGCACATAAAATTCCTACAAAACAAGGTTAATGTATAAAAATGTCCTAACGAACCCCGAAAAATTCCAAATATTAACACGACACTCCTATCGCTCTATGTTTCCACTAGAACAAAATTTGAAAGCAAGAGGAGGCAACGAATAACGTTTCATCCATGAAGGAGGTACATTCCCGACCGGAACCATGAGGCTTGTTTTGAGAAGCTCTCGTTTGTGAGAAGCTTATACCCAGACCTGCCCCAAATGGGACAATGTTTTTACCACAACATGTTGATGTCGTTCCATGATAGCATGCAAAGTTTCATGAATTTCAGACGAGTTTTGGATTTACTAGAATTGTAAAACCATGTATCTCAATGTTTGTGGCCAAGCAACGGTGCCCTGGTGTTGGAAATTCATTCCCGTTTCTTGCATGGGACCTAAGCATCCAACCAAGGAAACACATTTGATTTTTCAACCCATTTATATGCACTGGAGCATGTGTCTGTAGTTCAAATTTGAATTATGCACATAAAATGCCTAGAAAACTTACTTAATGTATAAGGAACCCCGAAAAATTCCAAATTTTAGCACAACACTCTTGTTGTTCTATGTTGACACTAGAACAAATTTGAAAGCAAGAAGAGGCAGCGAATATCATTTCGTCCAGAAAGGTGACACGTTCCCTACCGAAACCATGAGGCTTGTTGTGAGAAGCTTGTACCCAAACCTGCCCCCAAATGGGACAATTTTTTCACCAGAACATGTAGATGCCGTTCCATGATAGCATGCCAAGTTTCATGAATTTCAGACGACCTTTGGATTTACTAGAATTTTTAAACCATTTATCTCAATGTTTACGGCGATGCGATGGTGCCGAGGTGTTTGACATTCATTCCCATTTCTTGCATGGGACCTAAGCATGCAACCAAGGACACACATTTGAATTTTTAACCCATTTTTATGCGCTGGAGCATGTGCATGTAGTTCAAATTTGAATTATGCATATAATTGCATTGAAAACTTAGTTAAGGTATAAAAATGTCCAAATGAACCCTGAAAAATTCCAAATTATAACATAACTCTCCTGCTGTTTTATGTTGACACTAGAAAAAATTTGAAAGCAAGAAGAGGCAACAAACATCGTTTTGTCCACAAAGTAGACACGTTCCCTACCGGAACCATGAGGCTTGTTGTGAGAAGCTCTAGTTTGTGAGAAGCTTATAACAAAACCTGCCCCAAATGGGATAATTTTTTTACCACAACATGTTGAAGCCATTCCATGATAGCATGCCATGTTTCCTGAATTTCAGAAGAGTTTTGGAGTTACTAGAATTTTTAAACCATGTATCTCAATGTTTGCGGCCAAGCGATGGTGCCGAGGTGTTTGACATTCATTCCCATTTCTTGTAGGGGACCTAAGCATGCAACCAAGGACACACATTTGATTTTTCAACCCATTTTTGTGCACTGGAGCATGTGCATGTAGTTCAAATTTGAATTATGCACATAAATGCATAGAAAACTCAGTTAATGTATAAAAATGTCCAAATAAACCTTGAAAAATTCCAAAATTTAACACGACTCTCCTGTTGTTCTCAGTTTACACCAAAAAAATTGAAAGCAAGAAGAGGCAACGAACAATGTTTCGTCCACAAAGGTGACACGTTCCCTACCGGAGCCATGAGGCTTGTTATGAGAAGCTCTGGTTTGTGAGAAGCTTATACCAAAATCTGCCCCAAATGTGACAATTTTTTTACCACAACATGCTGATGCCATTCCATGATAGCATGCCAAGTTTCATGAATTTCAGATGAGTTTTAGATTTACTAGAATTTTCAAACCATGTATCTCAATGTTTACGGCCAAGCAACGATGCTGAGGTGTTTGACATTCATTCCCATTTCTTGCATGGGACCTAATCATTCAACCAAGGACACACATTTGATTTTTCAACCCATTTTTATGCACTGGAGCATGTGCCCATAGTTCAAAATTGAATTATGCACATAAATTCCAAGAAAACTCAGTTAATGTATAAGAATGTCTAAACGAACCCCAAAAATTCTAAAATTTAACACGGCACTCCTGTTGTTCAATGTTGACACCAAAAAACTTTTGAAAGCAAGAAGAGGCAACGAATATCATTTCATCCACAAAGGTGACACGTTTCCTATCGGAACCATGAGGCTTCTTGTGAGAAGCTCTGGTTTGTGTGAAGCTTAAATCAAAGTGACAGGATCGGAAACAGGGGTCTAGAGGGGGGGGTGATTAGACCCTCAACAGGTAAAAGTGGCAGTTTTTAAGTTCCTCAAGTTAAGGTGGACTTTTAGCACAAGTTTATGCATTCACAACACATTTCAAGCAAGCATGACAAGAGTATGAGCAGCAGAAAGAGTAAAGCATGCTAATTGCAAGAAAGTAAAGGGATGGGATTGCAGTGTGCAAACGCAATGAAGACGGAGATTTTTGGCATGGTTCCGATAGGTGGTGCTATCGTACATCCATGTTGATGGAGACTTCAACCCACGAAGGGTAATGATTGCGCGAGTCCACAGAGGGCTCCACCCACAAAGGGTCCACGAAGAAGCAACCTTGTCTATCCCATCATGGCCATCACCCATGAAGGATTTGCCTCACTCGGGTAGATCTTCACGAAGTAGGTGATCACCTTGCCCTTACAAACTTCTTGGTTCAACTCCATAATCTTGTCGGAGGCTCCCAAGCGACACCTAACCAATCTAGGAGACACCACTGTCCAAAAGGTAATAGATGTTGTGTTGATGATGAACTCCTTGCTCTTGTGCTTCAAATTATAGTCTCCCCAGCACTCAACTCTCTCTCACCGATTTGGATATGGTGGAAAGATGATTTGAGTGGAAAGTAACCTAGGGAAGGCTAGAAATCAAGAATCTTGTGGTAGGATTGCAATGTCTTGATCTCAACACATGAGTAGGCGGTTCTCTCTTAGAAAATGTAAGCTGGAAGTGTAGGCATGTTCTGATGGATCTCTCACATATGGAGATGGGGGTGGAGGGGTATATATAGCCTCCACACAAATTCCAACCATTACACACATTTGACCCAACTCGGTTAGACTGAATAGAAGGACACCGTCACACCGATTTAGTTCAAAATCTGAACATTAGGAATCTTGGTGGGACCGACTGGAACAACTAGATGGGACCGATGTGCTAGGGCTTAGGGCAAACATCAACTCTGCGGCACCGATTGCATCAACTCAGTTATACCAAAGTAAAGCAATAAGGCAACAGAGCGAATGTCAAGCAAACTCGGTGGGACCGATTGCATAATTTTGTGAGACCGAAATAATGCAACAAGTTACAGAGCATTTGCAAGGCCATCTCGGTGAGATCAAGATCTGTATCGGTGTGACCGAAGTGTTAGGGTTTCTGTCGGTGTACTAGAGTAGGGGTACCCTAGTATCCCGAACTTGTGCACGGGCAGTTGCAGCACCCCGCGGCAAGGCTCGCCAGGTCACCGCCAAGATCCTCTGTGGCTCTTCAGAAGACAAGACCCCGGCAAGAGGAGCTTGCCGGGAAGCCATTCAAGAACGAGGTATTCAACCCGAGAAGACAAGGCCCCGGCAAGAGGAGCTTGTCGGGAAGGCCGACCAAGGCATCTCAAGAACACTTGCCGCGACGCGCCACGCATCCCGGCAAGGCACGGCGAGCAACAAGCTCCCAGGTCCGGCAAGGTAGCGCCCGCGGCAAGATGCTTGCCGCGGCAAGCGGCCACTCCGCGCCCAGGCTCCAGCATGTCCACCAACGTGTCGCCCTGGGACCCTTCCTGGCACGCGTGGCGGAAGGCTATGCAGCCAGTGGTGCGCGGTGGCAAGCGGCACTGACAGAAGGCCATCGTGGCGATCGGTGGCGCCCCTGACGGTCTCTTCTCGCACTGTTTAGATGACACAGACGGGCATTTATTGCCCTTGTCCCCTGTCGTCAGGGTTAGGTATGACACACTGTATCTACAGTAGAGGTAGCAGTACCTACCGCACTCTTTTTCCATTTTTACCCCTCTAGTCTACGTTGCCACCTGTCGGTGACCCCTTTAGCGTATAAAAGGAGGCCGGTGCGCAACGTAGAATGGGTTCGGCTCATTCGAAACACCAAGAACATTCTCACGCTCGGTCTGGTAGCGCCCGTCGCTCCCGAGCAAGAACTCAATACAATCCAACAAGCAGTAGTAGGAGTGTTATCTCTCCGGAGAGCTCCGAAGCTGGGTAAACTGCTCGTGTGCACTGCCTCGATCCGCTCTTCATGCGACCTCCGCCCCCCTCCGAACCGAAAGGGGCTCGGTCCACCGGTCCCCATAGGTGTTCGTGGATCAGTTCCCCGACATCTTTGGCGCGCCAGGTAGGGGGCGTCGAGATCGTGTAAACGCGATCCGGCGTGCACGCGAGATAAATCTTCATCGTCTTCATCGACATGCCACCGAAGAAGAAGGCCTTGGAGGCAGCTGTTCCGTCTGCGTCGCTTCCACTGCCTCCGGAGCAAGCGGACGGTGGAGTAGACGCCGGCGGAAGAACGGGCGCCGACGAGGGAGCTCACAGTGCGGCCAAGTCCAAGGACAAGGCGGCACAAACCTCGGCGTCCGTACGCGCACTGTGCCCGTCTCAGGAGGCGCGGGACCAACAGCGTCATGGCGTTCGCAGCGCCATACGTCCGCTGGGCCAAGATCAAGCTGGTGGTTCGCGTGGCGTTCAAGACCAGCATGCACGCCAGCATGCTGGCCCTAGCGAAGTGTGGTCGCCTAGGCGGGATACTGCTCCTTCTAACATAGTTAGAAGTCCGAGCATATTTCGCTCCTCGCACCACTCGCCGCTGCCGCCCACGACGCCAGCAGAAGCCTTGGCGTGGGCCCAACTGCTTCTTGATTACCCTCCGACGGTGGACAAGACCGACGAGTGGAGGGCCACTATCAAGAGTCTCATCGGCTTCGCCAATGGCGACACTGCGCGGCAACCAAGCAATTCGCTGCCGCGGCAAGACTGCCGAACGCGAGTCGGTGGTGACAAGACCGATGGGGGTGCGACTTCCATGCACACTCCACCACGAAGGCCAAGATCGCCGACTCGCCGGATCCACCCAGACAGCGGCTCCACCGCGTCATCGGATCCACGAGCTCGTCGCGATCAGCGTCAAGTTCTACATGAATGACAGCAAGAGGACGCTCGTACCCGCATTGAGCGTCAAAGAGAAGCGCGGCGTCAATCTGACCAGCGCGCTGGGCCTTCTGTTGACATGCATGCGCCAGGGGAACCAGGTGACTTGCCGTACGCGGTAGGTTGCCCTGCGTTCACCCATGAGCTGCGGCAAGTCCAGTGGCCCAGCAAGAAAAACTTCAAGCCAGATGTACCGGAGAAGTACGACGGCAAGTCGCATCCGTCGGAGTTCCTCGGCATCTACACCATCGCGGTGCAGGCTGCCAGGGGACGAGACGACAAGATCCTTGCCAACTACTTCCCGCTGGTGCTCAAGCCCAACGTCAGATCCTGGCTCAAGCACTTGCCGGGCAACTCCATTTCTTCTTGGGCAGATTTGTGCCATCAGTTTGTCGGCGCCTTTACAGGCGGCCACAAGCCACATGGCCAAGAGAGCGACCTTCATCTGCTCGCCCAGAAGGAAGGAGAGTCCCTGCGCAAGTACATTCAGAGATTCAGCCGTGTGCAGCACAACATCCCAGACGTCCACCCTGCCGCGGTCATCAGCGCGTTTCATCAGAACGTGCAAAACCGCAGGATGAGGGAGGAGATGGTGATGTGCAAGATCAGGGATGTCAGCGAGCTTTATGCCCTGGCCGACAAGTGTGCATGCACTGAAGAGGGATGGAGGCTCCCCGGAGAGAACACAGGAGCAGAAGGATCGGACAGTGAGGATGCTGCCCCGGCAAGGAAGGGCCAGCGGCGGAACAACAGAAGGAAGAAGGGCAAAGAAGTGCTAGCTGTTGAGCAGTCCGGCAACGGAGGTGGCGCCAAGGAAGCTAAAGCTGGTGGCTCCGGCAAGGAGAGCCAGACTGTGGCTACCGCCGACAAGCAAGACAGCTCCGGCAAGCAGTACTGCAAGATCCACCGCACCAAGGGCCATGACCTCGAGAGTTGTAAGAAAGTTGAGCAGCTTGTTGAGCAGCAGAAGGCTGAATACAAGCGGCGCGACAAGGAGAAAGCCCAGGAAGGTGTTGGAGGAGCCAGCAAGAAACGCCCCGGCCGGGGGCGATGCCGCGGCAAGGCCAAGGAGCGGCAAGGAGACAGACCTCCCCGCGGCCGCGACAAGGATGAAGACGACGACGACGACGAAGACATGGATGATGACGAGGCCGATGAGCAGGAATTTCAGAAAGCCACAGAGGTCCTGTGCGTTGACGGTGGTGCTTCCCTGCATGCTTCACACCGCCAACTCAAGCAGTGGATGCGCGAAGTTAATGCAGCTGAACCATCCATGGAGTCACGCAGGCCTCTAAAATGGTCCAGCACACCTATCATCTTTGATATTGAGGATCACCCTGATCGCATAACTGCGGTCGGGTGCTTGCCGATGTTGGTTTCGCCAACTATCCGCAACCTCAAAGTCACGAAGATGCTAGTTGACGGCGGGGCCGGCTTGAATCTGATCTCCTCCGTGGTCCTCCAGAAACTCCAGATCCCTGACAGCGAGCTCGAAGAAACCGGCCCGTTGCAAGGAATCAACCCGGGAAGGAGCAAGCTGAAGGGAAAGATCACGTTGCCGGTCACATTTGGCAGCGAGCTCAATTTCAGAACTGAGAGGGTCACTTTTGACGTGGCTGATATTCCATTGCCCTACAATGGGATCCTCGGCCGTCCTGCGCTCGCCAAGTTCATGGCAGCCTCTCATTATGCCTACAACGTACTCAAGATGCCAGGCCCGATAAGCGTCATCTCTGTCCCTGGCGACAAGAAAGATGCCCTTATCTGCGCCGACAAGATCTACCGGGAAGCAGCAGCCGCAGCCGATCGCAAGACACTTGCCGCTGAAGCTCCCGGGGGGAAGAAGAAGACCAAGTCCGGCAAGAGCTCTGATGCCCACTCCGGCAAGCGCACCTCTTCGGAGTGCTGCGCTACCGTCGAGGACGCACCATCGAGCTCCACCGGCAAGTGTAAGAAGACGATGGCAGCTCCACCAGAGACCAAGAAGGTGTCCGCCAAGGAGGACGGTACTGGTGGTACCTTCACCATCAGTGCCACTCTCGATCCTAAATAGGAAAGCACGCTCGTTGCTTTCCCGCGGGCGAATGTCGACGTGTTTGCATGGCAACCATCTGATATCCCCGGTGTTCCCAGGAAAGTGATTGAGCACCACCTAGCCGTTTGTCCTCATGCGCGGCCCGTCAAGCAGAAAGTTAGGAAGCAAGCAGTGGAGCACCAAGAGTTGATTGCAGAAGAAATCAAGAAGTTGGAAGCAGCAGGCCTTGTCAGAGGAGTGCTCCATTCTACGTGGTTGGCCAATCCTGTAGTAGTGCGCAAGGCTAACGGGAAATGGAGGCTTTGTATAGACTTCACTGATGTCAATAAAGCTTGTCCCAAAGATCCATTTCGCTTGTCGCGCATTGACCAGATTGTTGACTCCACAGCCGGATGTGATTTGCTTTCATTTCTTGATGCATATTCAGGATACCATCAGATCTTCATGGCAGAAGAGGATGAGGAGAAAACCGCATTCATCACCCCTTGTGGCACGTACTGTTTCATACGGATGCCCTTTGGGTTGAAGAATGCTGGTTCAACGTTTGCAAGGGTAGTCCATGTCGCCTTTGAGCCGCAGATACACAGAAATGTGGAAGCCTACATGGATGATATAGTGGTCAAGAGCAAGGACAAGGCGACCCTGATCCAAGATTTAGATGAAACCTTTGCAAATCTGCGCAAGATCAACCTCAAGCTCAACCCCGAGAAGTGCGTGTTTGGAGTCCCTTCCGGCAAGCTTCTCGGGTTCTTCGTGTCTCAGCGGGGAATTGAAGCCAACCCCGACAAGATCAAGGCCATCGAGCAGATTGAAGCACCAAAGCACGTCAAGGATGTGCAAAGGCTTGCCGGTTGCGTGGCTGCTCTCAGCAGGTTTATCTCTAAGTCTGCTCAGCGCGCCCTGCCGTTTTTAAAAATATTGAAAAAGGCAGGTCCAACGAAGTGGACTCCGGAAGCGGAGGCTGCGCTGCAGGACTTGAAGAGGTACCTGTCCTCCACTCCAATACTTGTCGCACCTAAGCCACAAGAGAAGTTGCTGCTGTATCTAGCAGCAACCAATCAAGTGGTTAGTGCTGCGTTAGTAGCGGAGAGGGAGGCAGATGATGAGCCAGCAACCGCGGCAAGTATATCCAGCGACAAGAAGGGGGCTTCGCCGGCAAGCTCTGGTCCCGACAAGGATGGATCTGCGCAGGTGTGCGAAGAGGTGCAGAAGAAAATGGTGCAGCGCCCAGTTTACTTTGTCAGCTCCCTTCTCCAGGGGGCTAGGTCAAGGTACTCCGGTGTGCAGAAGTTACTTTTCGGCCTTCTCATGGCCTCGAGAAAGCTGCGCCATTACTTCCAGGCACATGAGATCACAGTTGTCACTCGCTTTCCGCTGAAGAGGATACTGCAGAATCCAGAAGCAACAGGCAGGATTGTCGAGTGGGCACTGGAACTGTCAAGCTTTGGCCTCAAGTTTGAGAGCACTTCAACAATCCAAAGCAGAGCATTGGCAGAGTTGATAGCAGAGTGGACGCCAACCCCAGACGAAGAAATTCCAGAAACGAGCATCCCCGTCAAGGAGACAAGCAAAGAGTGGCTGATGTACTTTGATGGTGCCTTCTCGCTGCAAGGCGCCGGTGCTGGCGTGCTGCTTATCGCACCCACCGGAGAGCACCTCAAGTACGTAGTCCAGATGCACTTTCCCAAGGAGCAAGCAACGAACAATACTACAGAGTATGAAGGCTTGCTTGCCGGTCTCAGGATCGTGGCAGACCTTGGGATCAAGAAGCTCATTGTAAGGGGTGATTCGTAGCTTGTCAACCGCCAAGTAAACAAGAACTACCAGAGTCCGTTGATGGAAGCCTATGTTGATGAAGTGAGAAAGCTAGAAGAACACTTTGACGGTTTGCAAATGGAACATGTTCCAAGAGCTCAGAATGACATTGCTGATGGCCTGTCGAAGTGCGCTGCACTAAAGTTGTCTGTGGAACCAGGGATCTTTGTGCTCAAGCTGACTCAACCATCCATGACACTGTCAACTGGACAGAGCAAGAAGAGGAAGTTGGTCTCCGGTGACTACTTTCCGGCAGAGCTACCTGAAGCCGCCGCCAAGAAGGTCCCCAAGATCAACACCAAGAGTGCTGAGGAGCAGCCTACTCCGACAAGCCTTACGGTTTGTTTCGTTGAAGCAGACGCTCCCGACAAGTTTTGCTCCGGCAAGCTTGTCGGGGAGCATCACGCTCCGGCTGAACCACAGGTTCTTGCCGTGGAATCGGATGTTCCCGCAGCAATAGATATGCCTTTAGTCCTTGTTGTCGAGCCGCAAGCTCTAGCATGGGCGCAGCAGCTTGTCCGTTTCCTTCAGACAGGAGAGCTTCCCGAAGAGCAAGAGGAAGCGAAAAGAGTAGCCCGGCAGTCAAGTAGGTACAAGTTTGTCGACAGCACACTATACAGAATAAGACTCAACGGTGTGAAATTGAAGTGCATTTGCCGGGAAGATGGACAACAACTGTTGTCAGAGATACATGGAGGCATATGTGGCCACCACATTGGCGCGAGAGCACTTGTCGGCAAAGCGTTCCGGCAAGGTTTCTTCTGGCCGACAGCCCTCCAGGATGCAACTGCACAAGTAACCAAGTGTGAAGCGTGCCAGTTCCATTCCAAACAGATACACCAGCCAGCTCAAGCTCTCCAGACGATCCCTTTATCCTGGCCATTTTCGGTCTGGGGGCTCGACATCCTCGGCCCCTTCCCCCGAGCTGTCGGGGTCTTTGAGTTCTTGTACGTCGCCATCGACAAGTTCACAAAGTGGGCGGAAGTGGAGCCAGTGAGGAAGGTGACAGCACAGTCGGCAGTCAAGTTCTTCAGGTCGATTGTTTGCCGTTTCGGGATCCCTAACAGGATCATCACCGACAACGGCACGCAATTTACGAGTCGCACCTTCATGCAGTATGTCCAAGATCTTGGCGCCAAGGTCTACTTCGCTTCTGTTGCTCATCCGAGAAGCAACGGTCAAGCGGAGAGGGCAAATGCTGAAGTGCTGCGAGGCCTCAAGACCAGAACTTTCGACAGGCTGCACAAGTGCGGAAGAAACTGGATCGAGGAGCTGCCGGTGGTTCTTTGGTCGATCAGGACGACGCCAAATCGAGCCACTGGCCAGACACCTTTCGCTCTAGTCTATGGAGCAGAGGCAGTTCTCCCCACGGAACTCGTATACGGGTCGCCTCGAGTGCTCGCTTATGATGAGCTCGAGCAAGAGCAGCTGCGACAAGATGACGTGCTGCTCCTTGAGGAAGACCGTCTTCAGGCTGCTGTGCGAGCCGCTCGCTACCAGCAAGCTTTGCGTCGCTACCATAGCCGCAAAGTTAAAGCCAGAAGCTTCGAGGAAGGCGACCTTGTTCTTCGGCGAGTTCAGTCCGCCAAGAATTCCAACAAGTTGACGCCGAAGTGGGAAGGCCCTTATCGGGTGAAACGAGTCACTAGGCCCGGCGCTGTCCGCCTTGAAAGCGAAGATGGCATTCCGGTGAGCAACTCCTGGAACATTGAACATCTTCGTAAGTTTTACCCATAGGGCGCGGTTGCCGGAAGCTTTTCCGGCAACCACTTTTGTACAAGTCTTGCCGCTGTTGCATGTAATCCTTTGTACAAAGCCGGGCGCAGACTCGTGCATAAATAAAGATCATGTGCTTCGCACATCTTGTCAATTTCATGCATCCTCTTTTTTCTCGCATGTGCTATCTGACATCTTGTGTAGCACCTGCCTCCGGTAAGCGATGACGAGCCATAAGGCTCCATATCATTACTTTCTTTTTTTGTCTCTTTCTCAAAAGGAAGAAGGTTCCCTCGTCCACAAGGTTTGCCGGGGGGAAGGAGAAGATAATGGTGTGGACCGGGCCGTTCAAGAAAGTTTTTCGCCCTGCCGGGAAGCAAACGACAGAAAAGCTAAGTTGCCAAAGTTTGAGCAATTAGTTTTTAAGTTTTTTGAGTTATTTTCCTTGAACGACCGTGCTTTGTATGGAAAACCTGTGCGCGAAGGAACCTTCTCGTAGCTAGTTGCGCCCTTACTTTGTTTCGAGTCCGCTCAACAACTTAAGAGAGCTGCGACTAGTTGCGACAAGGTTGCTTGTCGGTAGCTGCAACTTCAGCAGGCTGCTGAAGTTCCGCACTCGGTGCTCGCGGCAAGGGTGTTTGCGCCGGCAAGTTTCCCTAGAAAGCGTAGGGCAGAAACATACAAAGCCAAGAGTCGAGTAAAGGAAGTAAAACAACAATTATTACCTAAGATAGATTTTTATTACAAAAGTAACTTGTCGCGGCTCTAATGGAATGTTCTCATGACATGACTGTCAGCGACAAGCAAAAGAAGAAAACGGACGGCCTAATCTACGCGGCCGCCATCAACCCTCTTGACCTCGTTCACCCTGTCCACGATGGGTGCGACGAGGGCCTTGAGTGCGTCAAGATCAGCGTCCGCCGGCAGCCTCTTGAGGACGTTGGTGAGGTTGAGGCCTGGGTTGCGGAAGGCCACCTTCACCAGCACCTTCTCCAGAACTCCGGCACAAATCGTGCGCGACTCATCGGCCAGCTGCTTTGGGATCCTTTCCCGGAGTTGCTGGAGGGCCGTCGCCATGCCTTTGAAGAACAGTGTGAGCTTGACGCTAGGTTGGAGGTTCTCGTCGGAGGAGTACCCGAGGCCCTCCACCCCCAATTGCACCAGCTCCTCTTCGATGACTGCAGCAATGTTCACGAGGACCTCCGTCCAGAGCTCCACAGTATCTCTGAGGAGATTCTGGGTTTCGGTGGCCCTCGCCAGCAGCGCCTCGTTGGCCTTGATATCCTTCTTCAAGTCCGCCTCCCGCTTCTTGGCGCCATCCAGCGTCTCCGTCAAGGTGGCCAGCTTGAGCTTCAGATCGGCGTTGGAATCCTTGGCGGCGCTCAGCTCTTTGCCCTTCTCGGCGAGTTGGCCCTGCAGCTCACCGTGGGAAAGGGCATCCTTCTCGCGCTCCAGCTTGAGCGCGGCAAGCTCTTCGCCAACCGCCTTCAGATCAGCCTCCAGCTACGCCACCTTTACCTCCAATTCCTTCTTGGCGGTCTCGGTAGCCGCAGCCGCATCCTTTGCTTCTTCGAGCGCCCCGCCAAGTGCCTGCTCGTGCACGGCAAGCTCCTCCTCATGGCTGTCGAGGTTCACTTTCCGTTGAGCCAGCTCGCCTTCTTGCGCGTACAGCTTCTCGCCAGTGAGTCGCTGCTGCTCTTCAGCTTCGGCCTTCTCGAGGAGGAAGGCCTTCCGCTCTTCGGCAAGCTGCTCCCGCTCCTCCGCCAAAGCCCGGAGAGCTTCCTGGCGAAGACCCCGGAGCTTCTCCGCGCGCTTCTCTATATCCACGCTCGCCTTCGCGACGAGTGCTTCCCGGGACTCCAGTTTGGCTTGGCGGGCGCGGTAGAGCGCCAGCAGCTTCCGTAGCAGCCGCTCCTCCTCAGGCTCGCCGCTGCTGCTTCCTGGCGCGTCGACGATCGACAACCCGGCGGAGGCAAGCACCTCCCCATCCAGAGCTTCTCCTTCCACCGGCGCCCTGGAGCTTGACGCCCAGGGGAGCTTGATGAAGATGCCCTCGCCGGCCTTCAGATAGGCGCCGGGCTGGGACTCCTCGGAGCCTGGAGCTGCGGCAGCAGTGGAGGGATCGGCGGTCGGTGCAGCGCCTGGCGCTCCTGCGGCCTCAGGGCCGTCAGTACGATCGCTGGATCCCTCGCCAGCTTCCTCGGCGGCAGCCTTGGCGGCCTCTTCATCAGCGGGCGCATCAGCACCGGCTCCTTCTTCGATGGCCGCGACATCATCAGTATTGCTGCGTGTGTTCTCCTCGTCGCCCGCATCGGTCCCCATCGGATCCGTTGAGGGTGGATCTGACGACCGGAGAAGAAGGAGAAATCAAACAAGCACTCGAGAAGAAAAATCAGCAGAAAAACACAAGAGAAATTTCGAGCAAGGAATTACCTGCACTGGGATCCGTGACCATGGGCTCCACCACCGAAGGCTCGCTGGTGCTGCCCCTTGCCGGAGACTCCTCTCTTGCCGGAGATTGATCCCTTGCCGGGGAACGTTCCCTTGCCGGGGAATCACCCCTTGGCGGTGTGGTGGAAGCGGAAGGCACGTCGGAGGCAGTTTCCGAGCCCTCCGGATGAAGCTGTTCTGCTCCTGCACAAGCAAACCAACAATTAGAAGTCAGCAAAGGAAAGAGCACCCGTGCGCGCCCAAAAGCAGAAAGAAAACTATGTACTTATGCTGGGGGCTGCGCTGGGGGCTGCTTCGCGGAGTTGTTGCCAGGTCCGGCAAGGTGGTCTCGGGCGCCCCTCCTGTTGCCTCGACGGGCTCATCCTCGATGACAACCACCGGCACCTTGGCCCTCTTCGCTGCTCTTTGAGCCAACATCCTGAAAAGGAGCAAGTTCAAATTGAAGCAAGTTAGATACAAGATCAAGCTACAAATTGAAGGACAGCAAGTAAGCAGAAAAGTCTTACTCTTTTTCCTCCTCGTCGGAGCTGAGCGCGGAGAGGTCGAAGTCCGGCCCACCTGCGGCGCGACAAGGCGGAGGAGTAGGATCCCTTGTCCGCTTGGCGGGCGCGGTGGCGGTGGCGCGGGAAGGTCCAGCTCCAGTTGTCGCAGCGGCGCGGGGCGCTCCCGCGGCAACATCGCTTGTCGCGGTGGAGCGTGTCGCGCGGCGCGTCGGTTGCTGATTCCTTTGTCGCCCCACTGCTTCCCCGCCCCTGCGAAGGCGCCTTCTTGGCTGAACTGGGGGCTGCGCTGCGAGATCCGCCTGCGGCAAGTGGCCTGGAGAGGGCGGGCCGCTCGCGCCCTCGGCGGGCTCACCCTCGGCGGGCTCGCTCGACTTGACCTCCGGCGCGGCAAGTTCTTCTTCGCCATCAATCCACTCTCGCTCGGCGAGGCTTGCCGCCGCCTCCGCCTCTGCCTCCTCCACGGTGTAGCCGAACTCGCCCGCGGCAGCGGCTGCCGCCGCCTCTTCCGCCCTGGTGAAGATGCGTCGCATCTCCTCCTCGGTGGTGTCGCGGGTGAGGCTCCTCTTCTCGTCGGTGCGGACCTCCACTTCCACCAGCCCGTCGAAGAACTGCTGCACAACCTCGTCGGCTGGCTCTTGCCACGTCGGGACCAGACCGTGCGAGTCGCACTGCGGCATCATCGCGCGGATGTGGTCGAGGGAAGAATTGTTGCACAGCGGGACGACCCCCGCCGGCAACCTAAACCACTCCGGATGCTGGGGATTGTGCTTGAATAGCTCCTTGAGCATCGCATCCAGCTCCAGCACGGTGAAGTTGAAGTTGAGGCTCGGGCGCAGTCGCATGATATCTGCCGGGCCGCCAAACTCCCAAGTGGGTCTTTTCCTCTCTTGCAGGGGGGCGATGCGGCGGCGGAGGAAATCTGCGCCTACGGCACCCACAGTCAACCCGGCAACCCTGAGACGCAAGATTCTGGTGGTGGCAATCTTCAGCCTCGCGTCCTCCGGGGCCAGGCTGCTCCAGTCATTGCCGCGCACTATGGGAACTTGTCGCAGGGCGGTGAACGGCTGCGGGTCCTCCTCCATGATCCAACACCACTCAGCTCTCCACTCGTCCCACTTGCTGCGGAGCTCCCCCTCCAGATATGCCTCCTTCTTGCCGGCCCTCGAGATCCAAGCGATTCCTCCGGAAAGCGGCTCTCCTCTCTCGACCCGAGGCATGAAGTAGTGGCGGAAAAGAGCGACATTTGGGTGGACTCCGACAAAGTTTTCGCACAAATGTGCGAAAACGGACATGGTCAAGACGGCGTTGGGGGTGAAATCAAGGAGATGAAACCCGTAGGTGTTCATAATGTCGCAGAAGAATTCCGAGAAGGGTGGACAGAGACCACAATAGAAGAACAGCGGGAAGAATGGATACCCGCATGGAGCCCTTGTTGAAGCAGCGGTGGAGAGAACCCTTGTGCGCGGATGCGCACGCGTCTCCGTCGCCCAGAAAAGATAGAACCATTGCCGCAGTCCCTCCGCATCGAGCTCGGCGGGGAAAGTGGCCTGCTCCTTGCGCAGCGCCTTGAGCCGCAGCGCCTTGGCCGACTTCGCGACCTTCCCGGTCTTCGGAGCCATGGCGAAGGTGGTGGAAGGGGTCGACGGCGTTGGTGGCGACGGCGGAGATTGGGGGCGGAGCGCTGCTTTCTCAGAAGAGAGGGGAACGGCGGAGATTCTGGAGTAGTAAACGGACAAGGTGAGCAACTGCCTTTGTCCCCTCTGCTTATAAAGAGGAAGGGGGCGAACGTTACGCATTTTCAGAATAAAGAATACCCCACGATCTCTCCCACGACGCCGCAATCAACGCGTGCCGTTCGGGGAGGGCGCGGTGGATGCGGAGTAGCAAACGGCACGACCAGGCCGCGTGTGCCTGTGCCCTGTTTTGGGCCTGGCCCAACAGCGCTCGGCACCGTGTGTGGCCCAGGCCCGGGGGCTCCTATCGGTGTACTAGAGTAGGGGTACCCTAGTATCCCGAACTTGTGCACTGGCAGTTGCAGCACCCCGCGGCAAGGCTCGCCAGGTCACCGCCAAGATCCTCTGTGGCTCTTCAGAAGACAAGACCCCGGCAAGAGGAGCTTGCCGGGAAGCCATTCAAGAACGAGGTATTCAACCCGAGAAGACAAGGCCCCGGCAAGAGGAGCTTGCCGGGAAGGCCGACCAAGGCATCTCAAGAACACTTGTCGCGACGCGCCACGCGTCCCGGCAAGGCACGGCGAGCGACAAGCTCCTAGGTCCGGCAAGGTAGCGCCCGCAGCAAGATGTTGCCGCGGCAAGTGGCCACTCCGCGCCCAGGCTCCAGCATGTCCACCAACGTGTCGCCCTGGGACCCTTCCTGGCACGCGTGGCGGAAGGCTGTGCAGCCAGCGGTGCGCGGTGGCAAGCGGCGCTGACAGAAGGCCATCATGGCGATCGGTGGCGCCCCTGACGGTCTCCTCTCGCACTGTTTAGACGACACAAACGGGCATTTATTGCCCTTGTCCCCTGCCGTCAGGGTTAGGTATGACACACTGTATCTACAGTAGAGGTAGCTGTAACTACCGCACTCTTTTTCCATTTTTACCCCTCTAGTCTACGTTGCCACCTGTCGGTGACCCCTTTAGCGTATAAAAGGAGGCCCATGCGCAATGTAGAAGGTGTTCGGCTCATTCGAAACACCAAGAACACTCTCACGCTCAGTCGGGTAGCGCCCGTCGCTCCCGAGCAAGAACTCAATACAATCCAACAAGCAGCAGTAGGAGTGTTATCTCTCCGGAGAGCTCCGAAGCTGGGTAAACTGCTCGTGTGCACTGCCTCGATCCGCTCTTCGTGCAACCTCCGCCCCCCTCCGAACCGAAAGGGGCTCGGTCCGCCGGTCCCCATAGGTGTTCGTGGATCAGTTCCCCGACAGTTTCTAGTAGTGGCTATGTCAAATGAACTCGGTGGCGGTGGATAGGAAATTTTGGTGGGGCCGAGTTTGACTTTGGGTTTTGGACATATTTGGAATGAGAAAGTGGTTGAGGGCTTTGGAGCAATATCACTAAGCATTTTCAGCAAGTATACCATTAAGCAACACCTCATACCATTTTAATAGTATTGGCTTTCCTATGGACTCAATGTGATCTTGGATCACTAAAATAGAAATGAAGAGGCTTGAGCTTTTGCCAATATGTGTCCTTAGCATTTTGAAGGGGTTCCACATCCTCTTGTCCTTACCATGCCATTGTTGAACTTGTCTGAAATACACTAGATAAAAGCATTAGTCCAACAAGAGATATGTTGACATTAATTACCAAAATCACCGAGGGAGCACTTGTTCTTTCAATTCCCCCTTTTTGGTAATTGATGACAACATACATCAAAGCTTTAGGTAAAAGATGTAAAGAGTAGCAAGTAAAGCTTTGGAAAGACATGTAACATGCATAAGCTCCTCTACATGTATGCAATCATGTGAAGTTAGAATATAAGAACATGTGAATGCATAAGCATGACAGAGCAAGCAATGAGTTACATGTATCTTGACTATATGCATTAGAGCAAATGATGTGGTAAAGGAGTGTACCTTCATGTTTATGAATCCTTCTTGTAGACATTATGTACATCAGCAAGAGATCATCATGCACATGAGTGTGATGCATATACTTACGTTGTGGTCTTGAGCTGGCTTTGAGAAGAGTGGGCTTAGGAAAACAGGGTTAGATAACACAAGGACACTCTTGGTAAAGAAGTTTAAGGAACCACAAGAGTACCAAGACTGGGATAACATGTAATGGGTGAGTACTAAGTACTTCATTTAGATATTGACATGTCCCCGAAGATCTAAAGATATGCAATGAATTCCAAGGATTTTCCTCCCCTAGACATGGACTCTATCTCCCCCTGAATCTGATATTGGATAATGGGAGAAGGTAGGGTCAGAGAAAATTAGAGCAAGAAAGGGTACAATCAGAGCAACAAGAATATTTGCAATAGCTAAGATCAAACATATGGACATGTCTTTCCCCTCTTGAAGACATGTGACTTCTCTCCTCTTTTGTCAACAAGCATCTATAGAAGAGCTTAGATGTGCTCATATGATAACCTTTGATGTGCTCTCTCTCTCCCTTTGACATCAATTCCCAAGAAGGGTACTTCTGGAGCATGAGTAAAGTAGGTGTGATCCTTGAGAGTCACTACAAAGCAACAAGTATTTCATGATGCTCATAGAGGGAAGAATCATTCAGTGGAGTTGAAGAAAATATCCAGAAAGAAATGGCAAAATATTTTCTCAGAGTTGAAATCAGTGACGCCGATTAGTTTCCGTCAGTGACGTCAAAATGGCAGAGTCACAAACAGTCCCGATCGATGAGACCGAATCAGTCCATGTCGGTTGTACTAGTGAACTATTCACAAGTAGTCCTTGTATTTCGGTTGAGCAGATAGGTTTGAATCAGAGGGACTGAGTTCAACACAGAGTAAAGATTTTGACAATCCAGATCACTTGGCAAATGAAATCTCACAAGGATTTGTAAGGAATTAGTAGAAAGATTTGCAATGAATTAAACATTGAAATTACGGAAACAAAAATAAATGTAGATGAAGTCTTTTTGTTTTTAGATAGACAAAATAGCAAGAAACAAATGCAAATACAAAAAGCAGCTGAGCAAAAGAAAACTAGAGAACTTCATCTAGAAAGAGTCGGCGACAAAGTCACCTATGTTAGAGTATATTGACTGGGGAGTCAAGTGATATCACTTGATTGTAGGTCATACTCATCGTTTAAGCTCAAAATGCAGTTACCATTTTCGTTTAAGCATTTTGATGTATTCACAACTTGTTGAGTTGCTTTGACTCATGACTTAGGCCAAAGCTTCTCTAAGATGGAATGACATACCTTGGGTTGTGGTGTTGATCTTGATCATGTAGTGAACTTGTGTTGGATGCTCAAGGTTGATGTAGTCCATCAAGAGTTGGGAGCACCACTTGTAGTTTGAGTTCATCTTCCTACATGGGTTAGTCTTGCGAGGAAGAGCACTTGTGTATCCAAAATGGCAATCATGAAACTTCATACCAAAATAAATTTGATATATTGAAATTGTCAAAGGATATGTTGAGTGAGTTCATGCTTCCTTGTATACAACAACCATATTATAGGAACTTGGTGATGTTGAGATTGCTTAAAATGTGAATGACTTGCAATCCCATATATTTGGGTTCATCCAAGTGCCTACAAGGGTTATATAACATGCAAGGGTCACTGTTACGCGTCGGTGCTATACAAACGGTTTAAAACCCCTTTTCGCGACTGCATTTGGAACCGTCACCTAGTGAGTGTGGGCGATTAGGGGGTCCTTCCCACACGACCAAGAAACCGTCGGGGATATACCCTCCTGGCGCACACACTTTGCAAAATGAGGTCGTGTGCGACCAGCGAGCGACCAAATACGGTTATACATATAGTAGTGCTAAAAACAATTATATAGGCGAAATCATTTCCGGTTGTAAGTACATCCCACACAGTCAGTCCCCACGAAATGTTTCCGTTTGTATATACATCCCACACATTCGCTGCAAGGAAAACATTTGCGTTCGTAGGTACATCACACACAGTTTTCCCCGCTAAATCGTTTGTGATGGTGTTCCCATCGCACACAATATTAAAAAATTATCGTTTGCGTTACTGAATGCATCACACACGGTGCGTAGAAGAAACTGTGTGGCAAAGGCTGTCCATCACACATAGTTTTTGTGGTAAATGTTTGCGCAAGGTGGCCTAACGCAAATAGTTTTGAAGAGAATGTCGTGTGTCATTGTTCATCGATCCAACACGGTTTATTCCTAGAAACTGTGTGCATTGCCTTAGGTCATCGCCCACGGTATTTTCTCAATAACTATTTGCAATAGCAAAAACCAATTAGCAGGCTAATTTGCCATTAGCAGGCTAATTTCCCTATTATTAATAATCCATTTATTAATCTAATTGACATTCATATTAAACACATAATATATTTCATTCCCATATTAAGGAAGCGGGATTTCATAATTGAAATACATCAGAGTAGAACATGATAGCTTTAGCACTCGGCTACCCAATTACACAACTGCACCAGCACCAAGTTTCACATGCAACATCTAGAACCTTTCAAAATTAGCATCATAGATGGTACAAAGACTGATGCATCTCATCGGGAAAACTGCTGAAGCGGAAGGAAAATATTGAGCCTTCATTGATGTTGAAGGTCTTTGCAACTTTAGGCCAGTGCCTGTGGATGATTGACCGTCCATCATTCGTTCTCTTCAGGAACACTTCAATATTGAACCGTGGGTGTTGTATGAAAACCTTCCTTGCCTCCTGACCATAGAGGTGGTTTGAGAGGTAATCATCAGTGAACTTCTTTGGAAAGGCCTGAAAACAAGGATGTGCATAAATATCTTCTCTATATTGGAAATGGGGCGAAGGAATAAAAAAAGGCAAGGTATAATAGTTAGTACCATCTTGTAGTGAACTGATGTCTTCTTCATTGTGCAGACAACAATCTTGTTGTTTTTTGTCGCCAATTTCTTTATCCTAACAATCTTTTTGAGTTTCTTGACTTGATTGATATTCATGGACAACTCATTTCC
This sequence comes from Triticum aestivum, assembly GCF_018294505.1. NCBI lineage: Eukaryota > Viridiplantae > Streptophyta > Magnoliopsida > Poales > Poaceae > Triticum > Triticum aestivum. The sequence goes on from NC_057807.1 coordinate 141,830,726, forward strand.
CCATATGCAAAAAGGGTTGAACAGTGGGTCAAAACCTCTGACAGCATGTGCAAGACCAAATTGTTAAAAACCTAAGTATTAGAAGGGTTCCTGCAATTCCACAATAATGTGCTATTAGACAACGGACCATGCATGTGCTAACCTTGATTGTAAACCTCAATGCTTCCCATTATATTGTTTCCCTCCAACGCATATAAGGTAGTTAGTAATCAGGTTAAGTAAGGGTTTACATGCTATCAGTAAAATGTGTTGATGAAAAATAAGCACATTGCAGATTCATTAGATTAATTCAAGCCACTTGGAAAACCCATTTATGCAAACCAAGCAAGATTAAGAACTAGGAAATATAGCACTTGTATATGCTTCTCATGTATTAAGTCCAGCAAAATTTGATCTATTACTCACATGCACAACAATACAAAATTCCAACCACGACAATCGGACATCGCATTGCAGAATTGAACCAAGCAGTTAACTAAACACCACAACAAATGAACCAAACATTAACTGAGCACCACATTGCACAATATAACATACTCCTAATAGAAGATCAGATAGTTAACCAAAACAAGCATGCTTAACAACTTGGAAATATAGCAATTGTATTTGTTTCTCATGTATTTAGTACAGCCAAATTCGATTTACTTCTCTCATGGTATACAATAACAGAATGCACCCACAACTATTGAACATCGCATTGCAGAATTGAACCAAACAGTTAACTAAACACCACAACACAAATGAACCAAATGTTAACTGAGCACCACATTGCACAATGTATAACCAAACCAAGCATGTTTGACAACTTAGAAATACAGCAATTGTAATAGCAATTGTATTTGTATTCGTTTCTCATGTATTTTGTAAAGATAAATTTAATTTATTTCTCACATGGAAGATAATACAAAATTGCAGCCTGAAGAATTGAACATCACATTTGCAGAATTGAACCAAACAGTTACCTGAAGACGACAACTAATTAACCAAACAGTTAATAAGTGAGCACCACACTGCACGACATATAGAACATATACACAGGAGAAACAGATTGCATGGTAAAGTTAGATAGCATGATTCACTAGAATTCGTTAAGGAAAGGCAGGAGCAGCACACGCAACGGGTAAGCAGAGCATGCTTAACCAGCGTAGCTAGCAAATGGGAAGGTGCTCCTCTAAGATCTGGGGGTCAGCATGAATGGTAGCCATCACGACCTCATCCTCGCATGCGGCTACGATTTGCTTCTCCGCTGCCAAATGCTCCTTGAGATCCTAGCTATACTTTGTGCACCATGGCTTAGGACGATGCTTATTTGGTGGAGGGGTCGGTCATTTGGGTGGAAGGTGCCGCGCTCGTGCCGGCGGTCGGGGCATATGGGATGTGGAAGGAGGAGGGGGACGGGGTACGAGTGTGGATTACCTGCCTGGATAGGCGAGGCCGAGAATTGTGAAGGAGGGTCGCCGGCGAGGAGGCGACACTATAAGCAAGGAGTGAAGGTTTCAAATTGGAAAGGAAGGCGGAAATAGGGGAAATGTGTCTTTTGGTAAGGGGGAGGGGCGGGGAGGTAGATATTTCCACGGAAGCCAAAAATTTGGAATCACTTCAGTAAAAACTGGCGCGCAAAGTGTCATCAGACACGGTCCCTTATTCAGAACTGTGTATGATATGTGAACATCACAAATGGTTCAGATAGCTTAACCCATGTGCGATGACTTTGAACGTCAAAAATTTTGGTTCCAATTTCCCTGGTTACAGTGCTCATCCACGTCATTGCATAATTTGGGTACACAAAGGAGACTACAGTACACCCACACTTCTTAATCAAGCAAGTTTGGCAATTAAACAGAGCTAGCTGGCCTAAACATTACTCAAACAAATTAAAGACCGGTGCTCTTAATTAAACAAAACAAAGAGTACTACTACGACTAGTGCTCGTCGATCTCCACCGCCTCCTCCATGTCCAGCTCGCGCCCGACGGTCGACTGGGGAAGGGGCTCCATGGCATCCATCACACCATACTCGGCAAGCATCTCGCCATCCGCGTCCGCCATCTCTTTGGAAAAGGCCACCACGAGCTGTGCGTGGGCGGCCGCGATCTGGGCTTGGACGGGCTCCGTCATTGCAAGGTATGCGGCGGAGGAACGGACGGCTGCTCAAACGCTCTCGGTGATTGCCAACTCTTCGGCCGTGGGTTACCGACCATTGTCGGAGAAGCTTCGTTTGGTTTTTGCAGTGACCGCCATGAGCTAGGCATGGGCAGCCTCGACATGGTTGTGGGCGGCCTCCATCAGGTGTAAGGCCGCCGCTGTGGAACGGACAGCTGCTGTGCCGCTCTCGCCAACTCCTATCCCTGAGGCAGATGTTGCTGCCGCCACCTGAGAAGCAACAACGGCCATTTGGGCTGCCATGGCCGCCTAGTCGCAGATTGCGGCTGCCCTCAAGCACCTTGTTTGCACCAACATGGCGGCTGCGGCCGAAATCTCGCTGGAGTGGGCCACCGAAGTTGCCCTCACGACGCGGGTCCACGTCCCCATCTTTCACCGGCGACGATTGAACAGTGAAATGATATTTGGGGAGCGAGCTAGTGTGCTTGACACGCCGGCTATGGACTGTAGCCGATGCACCTTCTCACGTAAGCCATAGGTGTACTATACATCGACAGTGCTCCAAGATATTTTGTACTGCATCTCACACGGTTGGTGATAATAAACTGTGTGGGATCAACTTGATTTTTAACTTTGATTTGAATTACAGAATAGGGTCACAGTGGCAATGGACGGTGTTTGAATTGCTAGACCTTTTATCTGCAGTGAACATGCAACTATATGTGTGTCGTAAAAAATTTGGAATTGTTCAGGTTTCCTTTGGACATTTTTATATGGTAACTTGGTTTTCTAGGCATTTCAGGTGCACAATTCAAAATTAAACCACATGCTCCAGTCCATAAAAACAGGTTGCAAAATCAAATGTTTGTCCTTCGTTGCAAGCTTAGGTCACATGCAAGAAATGAGAATGAATGTCAAACACCTTGACACTATCGCTCAGCCGCTAACATTGAGATACATGCTTTTAACATTCTAGTAAAATGAAAACTCGTCTGAAATTCATGAAACTTGACATGATATCATGGAACGGCAGCGACATGCCGTGGTAAAAAATTGTCTCATTTGGGGCAGCTGTGGGGTATAAGCTTCTCGCAAACCAGAGCTTCTCTCACAAACCAAAGGCTCTCACAACAAGCCTGATGGTTTTGGTAGGGTACCTCCCACCTTTGGGGACGAAACGATATCCGTTGCCTCTTATTGCTTTCAAAAAATTTCTAGTATCAACAGAGAACAATATGTCGTGTCAATTTTCAGGATTTTTTGGGGTTCGTTTGGACATTTTTATGCATTAATTGCATTTCAATGCATTTATGAGCACAATTCAAATTTGAACTACATGCACATGCTCTAATGCATGTAGATTGGTTGAACATTCAAATTTGTGTCCTTGGTTGCATGCTTAGGTCCCATGCAAGAAATGGGAATGAGTGTCAAACACCCTGCCACCGTCACTCAGCCGTAAACATTGGGATTCCTGGTTTTTAAATTCTAGTAAATCCAAAACTCGTTTGAAATTCACGAAACATGGCATGCTATCATGGTGTCATGGTAAAAATATTTTCCCATTTGGGGCAGGTTTGGGGATATGCTTCTCACAAACCAAAGGCTCTCACAACAAGCCTGATGTTTTCGGTAGGGTACGTGCCACCTTGTGGGACGAAACGATATATGTTTCCTCTTCTTGCTTTCATAATGTTTCTCGTGTCAACATAGAACAACACAAGTTTTGTGTTAATTTTTGGGAGTTTTCGGGGTTCATTTTGACATTTTCATGCATTAATTGTGTTTTTAATGCATTTATGAGCACAATTCAAATTTGAACTACATGCACATGCTCTAATGCATATAAATTGGTTGAAAATTCAAATATGTGTCCTTGGTTGCATGCTTAGGTCCCATGCAAGAGATCGGAATGAATTTCAAACACCCTGCCACCGTCACTCGGCCGCAAACATTGAGATTCCTGGTTTTTAGATTCTAGTAAATCCAAAACTTGTCTGAAATTCATGAAACTTGGCATGCTATCATGGAGCGGCATCAACATGTTGTGGTAAAAATATTGTCCCATCTGGGGCAGGTTTGGGGATATGCTTCTCACAAACCAAAGGTTCTAACAACAAGCCTGATGGTTTCGATAGGGAACGGCCCACCTTTGGGGACGAAACGATATCCGCTGCCTCTTATTGCTTTCAAAAATTTTCTAGTGTCAACATAGAACAATAGGAGTGTTGTGTCAATTTTTGGGATTTTTCGGGGTTCGTTTGGACAATTTTATGCATTAATTGAGTTTTCAATGCATTTATGTGCATAGTTCAAATTTGAACTACATGCACATGCTCTAATGCATATAAATTGGTTGAAATATCAAATCTTTGTCCTTGGTTGCATGCTTAGGTCCCATGCAAGAAATGGAATGAATGTCACACACCCTGCCACCGTCACTCGGCTGCAAACATTGAGATTCCTGGTTTTTTAAATTCTAGTAAATCCAAAACTCGTCTAAAATTCATGAAACTTGGCATGCTATCATGGAGCGGCATCGACATGTTGTGGTAATTTTTTTTGTCCCATTTGGGGCAGGTTTGGGTATAAGCTTCTCACGAACCAGAGCTTCTCACAACAAGTGTGATGGTTTCGGTAGGAATGTCCCACCTTCGGGGATGAAACAATATCCGCTGCCTCTTATTCCTTAAAAAAAATCTAGTGTCAACATAGAACAACAGGAGTGTTGTTTTAAATTTTGCAATTTTCCAGGGTTCCTCTAGACATTTTTATACATTAACTGGGTTTTCTATGCATCTTATGTGCATAATTCAAATTTGAACTACATGCACATGCTCCAGTGCATATAAATTGGTTGAAAAATCAATTTTTTTGTCATTGGGTACATTCTTAGGTCCCATGCAAGAAATGGGAATGAATGTCAAACACCCTGCCACCGTCACTCGGCCGCAAACATTGAGATTCCTGGTTTTTAAATTCTAGTAAAGCCAAAACTCGTCTAAAATTCATGAAACTTGGCATGCTATCATGGAGCGGCATCGACATGTCGTGGTAATTTTTTATCCCATTTGGGGTAGGTTTGGGTATAAGCTTCTCACAAACCTGAGCTTCTCACAACAAGCCTGATGGTTTCGGTAGGAATGTCCCACCTTCGGGGACGAAACGATATCCGCTGCCTCTTATTGCTTTCAAAAAATTTCTAGTGTTAACATAGAACAATAGGAGTGTTGTGCTAAATTTTGCAATTTTTCGGCATTCACTTGGACATTTTTATACATTAACCTGGTTTGCTAGGTATTTTATGTGCATAATTCAAATTTGAACTACATGCATGAAATCAAATCTTTGTCCTTGGGTGCATGCTTTGGTCCCATGCAAGAAATGGGAATGAATTTCAAACACCAGGGCACTCTTGATTGCCGGCAAAATGTTGAGATACTTTGTTTTCAAATTCTAGCAAATCCAAAACTCGTTTGAAATTCATGAAACTTGGCATGCTATTATGGAATGGCACCCGACATGATGTGGTATTTTTCGTGTCCATTTTGAGAGAAGAAGCACTCGAATAACAGCCAACAAAGGCATTTTCAAACAAATAGATGGCACTCTAACCTCGCAAACATTTGTATTTTTCAAATCGTGTGCGTTATGTTAACCATTCACGTGATGCCATGTGTCTTAGTTCTAATGGATATAGGAGGTGCCGTGCGGACAGCTGCTTGACTGAACGGGAGCCATGCGAGCGCAGTCCGGTGCACAGGCTGACCGAGAGGCATGCAAGCTATCCTCCAATGCGTAGACTCACCGGGAAGCATGCGAGCTGTACACTGTGCAGGCTCACTCGGAATCGAGCCCTTTGACTTCCATGGCCGCCCACCTTCTTCTACATTAATGGCGCCTGAGCCGCTGCTTAATACGGGCGGCCTTACTGTTCGCCTCCCATTCCCCTCCGTCCCGCACACCTCCACCAACGCCATGGCGCAGAAGGATCATCTGCCACTAGTATTCAAGTTTGGTGAAATCGACTTCGAGCAGGAGGAGATAGAAAATAAGGAGGAATGGGGCCTCATGGACATGGCCCAGAACGAGCTGGCCGCGGCTGTTACTGCCCCCACTCCGGTCCCAGCTCCCATCCCGCGCCTGCGCCAGCGACCATCCCCGTAGCATTGACGGGCTGGTCGCCGAGCACTATCGCAAAGCTGGAGCCGCGGGCGTCACCGATGTCTCCCCGGACCCGCACAAGCTCGTGTACATGCCAGCACCAGCGCCCGTGCCCGTGCCCATGCACGTGCGCGCCCCTCCACCCACCACGGTGCCGGTCCCCATGCATTTAGCTGCACCCACCGCGCCCGTGCCCATACGCGCGCCCCCCTCAGCGGCATGGGCCGCCGCCATTAACCGCTGCCTCTCAGCACCACCAGCTGTCGTCCTCCCGCGCCCCGCCCGTCGATCACACGACAACATGATGTTTGATTTACAAGTGAAGAACATTCTGAGCTGCCTTGAAGACTTCAACAACTATGTCCTGGAGGACGACAACGACAAGGACGGCGTGGCACACCGCCTCCGCCACCGCCGGAAATAGTTTTTTTCTTGGGTTTAATATTGTATCTCGATCGCAAACGTCTTAGTTAGAAGACCCGTATGCAAACTGACAGCTTCCCCAGGAAGCCAACAAAAAATGTGCCGAGCAGGATTTGTGCAGCTGTTGATCGCAAACCTTTTAGATAGAACACTTGTGTGCAAAGCGAGAGCAGGATTTGTGCATCTCTTCAACGCAAATGGTTGTTTTGGATGACCCGTGTGCAACCACTTACAAACAATTTGGTAAGATTTGCATCTGTCATATTGGGTATGTTGCCATTTGTCAAAATTGAAAGATTGACATTTTTTGATCTAATAACATTGCCATTTGTCAACCTTGTAACACTGTGATTTGTCAAAATATGCAGCTAAAAATCACTAGCACTATCTAATTTTTGCAACTAAAATTCAGTAATTAAGCATAGATTTCATTCATAGATTAAGCAGTCGTGCTTAATTTATACAAACAATTACACTCGACAGCTGAACCGACCATACTTTTCCCCAACTGTTGCCAACCACGTACTGAAATAGCTAGTTCTAATTTATATACTAGCTAATTTTAAGTACGTTGTACAGTTCCACCACATCTATAGTCAGATGATTTGGACAAAATAGCCCCTAAATACTACTACTACTACTACGGAGGGGCTTTGTACTACTTCCAGCAGCCTCTCCTCTGCCGAGCGTGCTCAGTAAGAGGCGGAGGAGGAGGGTCCTACCGACGAGCTGGACAAATGCATTACGGTGCCTGCCGCTTCCACACGTTCGGCGTGCTCGCCAGCTCGAACGCCCACTTCCGCTCCAAACGATCCCTCTAGAAGCAGTGGTTCTCCTCGTAGATCTCCTGATTCCTCGCCTCTGAGGCGGCGTGTGCCATGGGCATGCTGGCGCTAAGGCTCTTTGTGTGCTCGACGAGGCACTCCTCCTACTCCCGTAGGAACTCGGTGTAGCACGCAAGGTCGCTGACGCACATGCCGGCATCCAACTCCGCCTCCCACCTTTGGGCGGCAGTGGCGGAGTGGGTGATGACCCTGGCGGTCGACGGTGGCCTGGCAGCCAGGGCGGCCAACGATGGGGTGGCGGTCATGACCACCACCTCACGCCTTCGGCCGCAGTGGCGGAGCGGGTGATGGCCATGGTGGCCGGCGGTGGGGTGGCGGCCACGACGGCCACCTCCCACCTCCGGGCCACGGCGGCGGAGTGGGCGATGGCCCTGGCTTTTGACGGTGGTGTGGAGGCAACTATGGTGTGGCGGCAATGGCGGCCGGCAACAGCTGCCGACGGGCGCCGGTGGCGGAGCGTGTGGTGGGTGTTCCATGCAAACCCAATAGGGACGCCACACACACTACACTATGTCGGGGATTGTGTTGCCGCCGCGGTGTAGCCTCCCATCTGGAGCTGTCGTTTGATGACGATGGAGTGGCTGAGCGACCACGACGGACCAGTGCCATTGGCGATTGTGCGAGAAGCACACGAGATACGTGATACGTCTCCGTCGTATCTACTTTTCCAAACACTTTTGCCTTTGTTTTGGACTCTAACTTGCATGATTTGAATGAAACTAACCCGGACTGATGATGTTTTCAGCAGAACTGCCATGGTGTTATTTTTGTGCAGAAATAAAAGTTCTCGGAATGACCTGAAAATCCACGGAGATTATTTTTGGAAAATATAAAAAATACTGGCGAAAGAATCAAGGCCAAGGGGCCCACACCCTGTCCACGAGGGTGGGGGGCGCCCCCTCCCCCTGGGAGCGCCCCTGCCTCATGGGCCCCCTGGATGTCCACCGACCTCAACTCCATCTCCATATATTTGCTTTCAAGGAGAAGAAAAATCCGGGAGAAAGTTTCATCGCATTTTATGATACGAAGCCGCCGCCAAGCCCTAATCTCTCTCGGGAGGGCTGATCTGGAGTCCGTTTGGGGCTCCGGAGAGGGGGACTAGTCGTCGTCGTCATCATCAACCATCCTCCATCACCAATTTCATGATGCTCACCGCCGTGCATGAGCTAGACAGTGATGGGTTGGATGAGATTTACCATGTAATCAAGTTAGTTTTGTTAGGGTTTGATCCCTAGTACCACTATGTTCTGAGATTGATGTTGCGATGACTTTGCTATGCTTAATGCTTGTCACTAGGGCCCGAGTGCCATGATTTCATATCCGAACCTATTATGTTTTCATGAATATATGTGAGTTCTTGATCCTATCTTGCAAGTCTATAGTCACCTATTATGTGTTATGATCCGACAACCCCAAAGTGACAATAATCGGGATACTTCTCGGTGATGACCATAGTTTGAGGAGTTCATGTATTCACTAAGTGCTAATGCTTTGGTCCGGTACTCTATTAAAAGGAGGCCTTAATATCCCTTAGTTTCCATCAGGACCCCGCTGCCACGGGAAGGTAGGACAAAAGATGTCATGCAAGTTCTTTTCCATAAGCATGTATGACTATATTCAGAATACATGCCTACATTACATTGATGAATTGGAGCTAGTTCTGTGTCACCCTATGTGATAACTATTACATGAGGAATCGCATCCGACATAATTATCCATCACTGATCCAATGCCTACGAGCTTTTCACATATTGTGCTTTGCTTATTTACTTTACCGTTGCTACTGTTACAATCACTACAAAACTGCCATCATTACTTTTGCTACTGTTACCATTATTATCATACTACTTTGCTACTAAATACTTTGTTGCAGATACTAAGTTATCCAGGTGTGGTTGAATTGACAACTCAACTGCTAATACTTGAGAATATTCTTTGGCTCCCCTTATGTCAAATCAATAAATTTGGGTTGAATACTCTACCCTCGAAAACTGTTACGATCCCCTATACTTGTGGGTTATCAAGACTATTTTCTGGCGCCATTGCTGGGGAGCATAGCTCTATTCTTTGAGTCACTTGGGATTTATATCTGCTGATCACTATGAGGAACTTGAAAGACGAAATAACTAAGATTTTTCCCTCAACTACGAGGGGAGGTAAAGAACTGCCATCTAGCTCTGCACTCGATTCTCCTTCTGTTTTGAGTAAGCTTGCGACACCTAAACCTGCTACTGCTATGAATTCTGATATGTCACATGTTATTGATGATGCCACTTCTGCTATGCATGATACTTATGATGAAACTACTTTTGTGGTTGATACTTCTTTGCCATTAGGTGAATTTCTAGATGAACAACTTGCTAGGGTTAGAGAGAATGAAATTATTGAAGATGGTATTATTGAAGATAATGATGATGAAGGTTCTCCCCCTAAGTATGAATTGCATGTTGTTCCTGAGGGTTATGTTATGGATGAAGAAACTGCTAGAGCTATTCTTGCTTGCAATGATAGATCTGATCTTAAGAAGTTATTAGCTAAATGGAAACAAAAATCTCTAAATACTAGAATGAAATATGATCCTGCTTTTGCTACTTCACCTATTTTTGTTACTGATAAGGATTATGAATTCTCTGTAGATCCTGAGATAATTACTTTGGTTGAATCTGATCCTTTTTATGGCTATGAATCTGAAACTATTGTGGCACATCTTACTAAGCTAAATGATATAGCCACCCTGTTCACTAATGATGAGAAGTCCCTCTACTATTATATCCTTAAGATATTTTCATTCTCGTTAAAGGGTGATGCTAAAACTTGGTTTAGTTCTCTAGATCCTGGTTGTGTGCGTAGTCCCCGGGATATGATTTATTACTTCTCTGCTAAATATTTCCCTGCTCATAAGAAACAAGCTGCCTTGAGGGAAATATATAATTTTGTGCAAATTGAAGAAGAGAGTCTCCCACAAGCTTGGGGGAGGCTTCTCCGATTACTTAATGCTTTGCCTAATCATCCTCTTAAGAAAAATGAAATACTTGATATCTTTTATAATGGACTAACTAATGCTTCCAAGGACCACTTGGATAGCTGTGCTAGTTGTGTTTTCAGGGAAAGAACAGTCGACCAGGCTGAATTACTATTGAATAATATGTTGACTAATGAAAATAATTGGACTCTTCCTGAGCCAATTCCTGAACCATTTGAGCCAACTCCTGAGCCTATTCCTAAACCAACTCCGAAGAAGAGGGGAGTTCTATTTCTCAGTCCTGAAGATATGAAAGAGGCAAAGAAATCTATGAAAGAAAAAGGAAGCCGAAGATGTTAAGAATTTACCTCCTGTTGAAGAAATAAATGGTCTTAAAATACCACCAATTGAAGAAACACATTGTCTTGATAACCCGACACAGGTAGTAAAGGTAAATTCTCTCTATAGATATGATAAAGTTGAAATCCCGTCTACTAATTTTCCTAGCCAATGTTTAGATGAATTTGATGACTTTATGGCTAGACAAGAAAGTTTCAATGCTTATGTTGGTAGAGAATTAAAGAGTAATGCTTACATGATTGGACGCTTGAGTGATTATATGGCTAGAGTTAAAGGTGAACTTAAACTAATGAGCAAATATGCTTCTATGGTTACCACTCAAGCAGAACAAGTACTTAAAGCTCAAAGTAATTTGCTCGATGAATTAAATAATAAACATGACTTTGCTATTAGAGTGGCTACTAGAACTGGTAGAATGACTCAGGAACCTTTGTATCCTGAAGGCCACCCTAAGAGAATTGAGCAAGATTCTCAGAGGCATAATATAGATGCACCTAGTCCTTCTAAAAAGAACAAAAAGAAAAATGATAGGACTTTGCATGCTTCTAGTGAACCTATTGTAGAAACACCTGAGAATCCCAATGATATTTCTATTTCTGATGCTGAAACACAATCAGGTGATGAACATGAACCTAGTGATAATGTTAATGATAATGTTCATGTTGATGCTCAACCTAGCAATAATGATGATGTAGAGATTGAACTTGCTGCTGATCTTCATAACCCACAATCAAAGAGTCAACGTTATGATAAGAGAGACTTTGTTGCTAGGAAGCGCAGTAAAGAAAGAGAACCATGGGTTCAGAAACCCATGCCTTTTCCTCCTAAACCATCCAAGAAAAAGGATAATGAGGATTTTGAGCGCTTTGCTGAAATGATTAGACCTATCTTCTTACGTATGCGCTTAACTGATATGCTTAAAGTGAATCCTTATGCTAAATATATGAAGGATATCATTACAAATAAAAGAAAGATACCGGAAGCTAAAATTTCCACTATGCTTGCTAATTATACTTTTAAAGGTGGAATACCAAAGAAACTTGGAGATCCAGGAGTACCTACTATACCATGCTCCGTTAAAAGAAACTATGTTAAAACTGCTTTATGTGATCTTGGAGCCGGTGTTAGTGTTATGCCTCTCTCTTTATATCGTAGACTTGAATTGAATAAGTTGACACCTACTGAAATATCTTTGCAAATGGCCGATAAATCAACTGCTATACCTGTCGGTATTTGTGAGGATGTGCCTGTTGTGGTTGCAAATGTCACTATCTTAACAGACTTTGTTATTCTTGATATTCCCGAGGACGATAGTATGTCAATTATCCTTGGTAGACCCTTTTTGAATACTGCAGGGGCTGTTATTGATTGCAACAAAGGCAATGTCACTTTTCATGTTAATGGTAATGAGCATACGGTACACTTTCTGAGGAAACAACCTCAAGTTCATAGCATCAATTCTATTGGAAAAATTCCAACTATTATTATTGGAGGTTTTGAATTTCCTCTTCCTACTGTCAAGAAGAAATATGATATACTTATTATTGGGGATGTTCATATCCCCGTTGAGGTAACCTAGTGTTATTCGAAATTTCTCCAGTTCCATGTTATTCGGAATGAGTTTGTTAACAAGACTTGATCAACCTTGTTAGTGGATTCCTTTTGATGAGCATGGGATGGATGAAACTAGAAGGCACAACCTTCTGTACCCTCTTTTTACTTTCTGTTATTTAGAATAAATAAAGCAAAAGTAATATTATCTGTCTGTTTTCTGAATTATCCATGCAATAAACAATATCCCAAAAATAAAAGTTCTCCAAATGCCCTACAAAATTAGGATGGTTTTTTTGTAATATTTGAGAATATTTGGCACTCAGAACACAGCAGGGGGAGCTGGCACCTGGCCACGAGGGTTCAGGGCGCGCCCACCCCTATAAGGCGCGCCCCTTGCCTCGTGGGCCACGGTGGCCCCCTCCACTTATTTCTGCACCCACACACTTCATCTTCCTCCCAAAAAATCACCATCCAGCTCAAGCACGAGTTCTAGCTCATTTTGCTGCGATTTTTTATCTCCTTGCTCAAAGCTCCATTCACAAAACTGCTTTGGATTATTGTTCCTCGGTATGTGACTCCTCCAATGGTCCAATTAGTTTTTGTTCTAGTGCTTTATTCATTGCAAATTTTTGCTGCCTAGGTGACCTTGTTCTTGAGCTTGCATGTCAAATTTATGAGGTCCCAAGTAATTCTAATGCATGATATAGGCTCTAGGCACTTGTGGGAGTAGTTGCTATCAGTTTTGTTGAGTTTGATTCACTTTTATTTTGAGTTACTAAAAATTTATAAATTTTTTAGAGGAAGGAATATGTCTAGGAAAATGTACCAAGGTGGTTCTTCAAGAAAGCAAGCACCCAGGCGCGCAATGCATGAGAAAGACGATGAACCACCAAGGGAAGCTGATGTGCGGCCTTGTGAATGGCCGTCAGAAGAGTTTATGGTCAATGCAGGCATCAAGGATGAATTTGATGCATATGTGCATAATGCCGATCTTGAGGACTTCATGCAAGATAAGTGTCCTCGGTACTACTATTTGACTGATTCATTCGTGAGAAGGTTTAAATTTTCATCTTCGCGTAATTCTCAAAGTGTCCTGTTTGATATTTATGATCAATCATATACCATGGACCTAGAAGATTTTACTACTGCTTGCAAACTCCCACATTGGGGTAGTGTTAATGAACCCCGTAAATCTGAATATAAAGACTTTCTTGCTAGTATCACTGCGGGAGAATCTAGAGAAATAGCACAAGCTGCCATAGGGAGCATACATTTTCCTGCTATACATTATTATTCTCTCTTCATTGGTAGATGCATTAACGGTAAGGATTAGGGCTGGAAAAAAAGCTCGAAGCTCGCGAGCTAAACAAGTAGCTCGTGACTCGGCTCGAATCGACTCGAACTCGAAGAATGACGAGTCGAGCCGAGCTTTACTTTAAGATCGTTTATAGACCAAGTTAAACGAGCCAATCTCACGAGTACTCGTGTAACTCGTTAGGCTCGATACAATAGATCAGCCACTCCCAATACAAATAAAGATCAGCCACTAAACAGCCTACGTCCCAGGCGCACAACCCAAGGCCGACTAGTTGAAGGCCTAGCCTCCTAGGAGACTCACGCGTTACAAGAAAATTACAATTGTATAGTGATATATACGTTTAATATATACATAATCATTTTTATCATATTTGAGGGCTTTATGTTTATATCTTAAATGAGCTTAACAAGCTAAACGAGCCAACTGGCGAGTTATACGAGTCGAGTCAATCTTGGGTTTGAGCTCGTTACAGTAATGAGTCGAGTCGAGCTAGCTCGTTAACGAAACGAGCTCTAGGGAGTCGAGTCGAGCTGGCTCGACTCGGCTCGAATTCCAGCCCTAGTAAGGATGAAGCTTGTCACATGTGTGTTCCTGATCTTTGTGTTCTCAAGAGTGCTGTATTAGGTAATAAATATTACAACTTGGGGGCAATTGTTGCACGTAGGTTGCATAATAATTGTCGGGGAAACTGATCCACGAACACCTATGGGACCGGCGGACCGAGCCCCTTTCGGTTCGGCGGGGGGCGGAGATCGCATGAAGAGCAGATCGAGGTGAAGCACACGAGCAGTTTACCCAGCTTCAGAGCTCTCCGGAGAGATAATACTCCTACTGCTGCATGTCTGACTATATTGAGTTCTTGCTCGGGAGCGCTGAGTGCTACAGTACACTCTAGCTGCTAACGAGACCGAGCGTGAGTGTGTTTCTGGCTTCGAACCTTTCGAACCCTTTCTCTACGTTGCGCATGGGCCTCCTTTTATATGCTCAAGGGGTCACCGACAGGTGGCAACGCAGGCAAGGGTAAAAATGGAAAGGTGTTGCGGTTGGTACAACTACCTGTACAGTGTATCCTACCTAACCCTGACGGCAGGGGACAAAGGCATTAAATGCCTGTCTGCGTCGCCCAAACAGTGCAAAAAAGGACCGTCAGGGACGCCACCGCTTGCCACGATGGCAATCTTGTCAGCGCCGCTCGCCACCGTGCACCGCTGGCTGCACAGCCTCTCGCCACGCGCGCCTGGAAAGGCCCCAAGGCGACACGTTGGTGGATATGCTGGAGCGTGGGCACAGAGTGGTAGCTTGCCGCGGCAAGCGCCTTTCCGCAGTCGTTGTCTTGTCGCGTCCGGAAGCTTGTCGCTCACCGGGCCTTGCCGGGACGCATGGCGCGTCGCGGCAAGTTCCTTGAGATGCCTTGGTTGGCCTTCCCGGCAAGCTCCTCTTGCCGGGGCCTTGTCTCCTTGGCTTGAATACTCTGTTCTTGAATGGCTCCAAAGGAACCATGGAGGACCTTGGCGGTCAACCGGCAAGCCTTGCCGCGGGGTGCTGCAACTGCCCGTGCACAAGTTTGGAATACTAGGGTACCCCTACTCTAGTACACCGACAGGAGCCCCCGGGCCTGGGCCACACACGGTATCGAGCGCTGTTGGGCCAGGCCCAAAACAGGGCACGGGCATGCGCGGCCTGGGTTACGCCGTATCTTACTCCGCATCCACCGCGCCCTCCCCGAACGGCACGCGTTGAATGCGGCGTCATGGGAGAGATCGTGGGTGGTTTCTTTATTCGGAAAGACGGAACGTCCGCCCCCTCCCTCTTTATAAGCAGGGGAAACAGGGGCAGTTCGCCCATCTCGCCGGTTGCTACTCCAACCTCAAAAATCTCCGCCGCTCCCCCCTTCTTCCCAAAGCTGAAAGAGAGCAGCGCTCCGCCCCCCATCGCCACCAGCACCACCAGCGCCGTCGATCTCCCCCACCACCCCCGCCATGGCTCCGAAAGCTGACAAGGGGAAGGGTGTGAAGTCAGCCGAGGCGCAGCGGCTCGCG